>NW_027258071.1:7500-163103 GCF_045791955.1 Oncorhynchus clarkii lewisi | reverse complement strand
CCAACCCTGCTAGTTATCTATACTTTGACCGTTTGTTCTCATCAACCCTGCTAGTTATCTATACTTTGACCGTTTGTTCTCATCAACCCTGCTAGTTATCTATACTTTTTGTTCTCTGCAGCTTGAGGCACAGACTCACAAAGTCACCATAGAGCAGTCCCAGCCGGATCGCAGCAAGAAGCCATTCCTGCCAGTCAAGTGAGTGTCCCGTCCTCCATGTCATTCTACTCTGTACTGTAGACTGCCGTGTTCCACGTTGGGAGTGTAATCTGTCATATCTGAACAATGACACAATTGTGATTTAAAAGGTATACGGTGCATAGCCAAAAAAGGGGCGATTTGGATGGAATCTCGGGCCTACATTTCTGACTAACATCTCGTCCCTCAGAGTGAATCTACCAGGGGACAAGATCACTAGAGTTACTCTGGGAAGACTGCACTTCAGTGAGACCACTGCCAACAACATGAGGAAAAAGGGTAAACCCAACCCTGACCAGAGGTTGGTTATTGCCGTGTTATTGCCGTGTTACTGCCGTGTTACTGCCGTATTACTGCCGTGTTACTGCCGTGTTACTGCCTTGTTACTGCCGTGTTATTGGCGTGTTACTGCCGTGTTACTGCCGTGTTATTGCCATTTGCCATGTTGCCGTGTTATTGCCATGTTACTGCCGTGTTACTGACGTTTTACTGCCGTGTCACTGCCGTGTCACTGCCATTTGCCGTGTTATTGCTGTGTTACTGCCATGTTACTGCCTTGTTACTGCCGTGTTATTGCCATTTGCCGTGTTACTGCCGTGTTACTGCCGTGTTACTGCCGTGTTATTGCCGTGTTACTGCCGTGTTATTGCCATTTGCCATGTTGCCGTGTTATTGCCGTGTTACTGCCGTGTTATTGCTTTGTTACTGCCGTGTTATTGCCGTGTTATTGCCGTGTTACTGCCGTGTTATTGCCATTTGCCGTGTTACTGCTGTGTTACTGCCGTGTTACTGCCGTGTCACTGCCGTGTTATTGCCATTTGCCGTGTTATTGCCGTGTTACTGCCGTGTTACTGCCGTGTTATTGCCGTGTTATTGCCGTGTTACTGCCGTGCTACTGCCGTGTTACTGCCGTGTCATTGCCGTGTCACTGCCATGTTACTGCCGTGTCATTGCCGTGTTACTAATATCGGCATTGAAAACAGTTTCAACATGTCGTTCCATGTGTCCTTGTGTTATGACCAGGTACTTCCTGATGGTGGTGGGTCTGTACGCCACAGTGAGGGAAGAGAGTTACCTGCTGATAGCGTTCATGTCAGAGAGGATCATAGTCAGGGTCAGTACTGAACCAGAAGTACCAAAGCAGAGATCATCAACTGTTGAGCAGATGTATTCTTTTTTTTTCTCTCTGAAAACTTGGGGGGCCAAATGAGACCACCCCGGGGGCCAAATTTGGCGCGGAGGACACCAGTTGGGGAACCCTGTACTATTTAAAAGCATGAGACTCAAGCACTAAGTACTAAAGCATACTAAAGCATGAGACTCAAGCACTAAGTACTAAAGCATACTAAAGCATGAGACTCCTTGCTAAAATTTAAGATTAAATAAAGAATATATACAAATTAAATCAAATGTAGTTCCTACCATGTTTCCATTGGACAATTAGTTCTAGAATGCACTGTGATCTAAATGGAACCAACCGTTACCAGAACTCTAAACTCTTCCGTGTTCCTTCACTACAGGCGTCGAACCCGGGCCAGTTTGAGAACGACACTGAGGTGTTGTGGCAACGAGGACAGGCTCCGGACGCGGTGGTGTGCCAGGGGAGGGTGGGCATCAACACAGACACCCCCGATGAAGCCCTGGTGGTCTGTGGCAACGCTAAGATCATGGGGCAGGTTATGCACCCCTCCGACCGCCGTGCAAAACACCACATACAAGAGGTAGAAAGCAGCACATGCTCTTATATAATAGCTATCAAAATAAGGATTTTGGTGTGAAATAACAGGAAGGAACATAGAAATTGCCTTCACAGTGGCCCAGGGAATGATATCTTACCTGACGGGCCAATATTTCAACTGTGTAGGTGGATTCAACAGAACAGTTGAAGAGAATATCTCAGATGAGGATTGTGGAGTATGACTACAAGCCTGAGTTCGCCTCAGAGATGGGGATCGATCACATACATGAAACGGGCGTCCTAGCCCAGGAGGTGAAGGAGCTGCTGCCCACTGCTGTCAAAGTGGTGGGGGACATCACCTGCAGCGACGGACGGAGGATCCACAACTTCCTCATGGTGGACAAAGTACGTCTCCGTCCGCATGACATATAAGGCCTGATAACATGTGATCAGTGTGATAATCAGTATGAGGATTGCCAAGAGATCTGAGTTATGGTCCCACTTTGGGGCGGCAGGGTAGCCTAGTGGTTAGAGGCAGGGTAGCCTAGTGGTTAGAGGCAGGGTAGCCTAGTGGTTAGAGGCAGGGTAGCCTAGTGGTTAGAGGCAGGGTAGCCTAGTGGTTAGAGGCAGGGTAGCCTAGTGGTTAGAGGCAGGGTAGCCTAGTGGTTAGAGGCAGGGTAGCCTAGTGGTTAGAGCCAGGGTAGCCTAGTGGTTAGAGGCAGGGTAGCCTAGTGGTTAGAGGCAGGGTATCCTAGTGGTTAGAGGCAGGGTAGCCTAGTGGTTAGAGGCAGGGTAGCCTAGTGGTTAGAGGCAGGGTAGCCTAGTGGTTAGAGGCAGGGTATCCTAGTGGTTAGAGGCAGGGTAGCCTAGTGGTTAGAGACAGGGTATCCTAGTGGTTAGAGGCAGGGTATCCTAGTGGTTAGAGGCAGGGTAGCCTAGTGGTTAGAGGCAGGGTAGCCTAGTGGTTAGAGGCAGGGTAGCCTAGTGGTTAGAGACAGGGGAGCCTAGTGGTTAGAGCGTTGGGCCAGTAACCGAAAGGTTGCTGGATCGAATCCCCGAGCTGACGAGGTAAAAATCTGTCTTTGTGCCCCTGAACAAGGCAGTTAACTGTTTCCTGGTAGGCTCTCATTGTAAATAAGAATGTGTTCTTAACTGACTTGCCAAGTAAAGGTTCAATAAAAAATAAAACTTTTACTTTGAAGAACAAAATACTGTACCATTTCTATGCTATTTGTCCCCCATAGGAGCAGATCTTCATGGAGAATGTAGGGGCTGTGAAGCAGCTGTGCAAGGTGACTGACAACCTGGAGAACAGGATTCAGGAGCTGGAGGTGTGGAACACACGGTCAGCCAAGCTAAAGGACATGGGCAGCCCTGCTAACAGCAGCAACCCTGCTAACAGCAGCGCTAAAGGGTAATGTCACAGTGCCACCAGGGGGTGCTATTTCTCTATGGCCTATTGCCTACAAGTTCTCTTTCAGTTTTCAAAATAATTTGAAGACATTGAGAGATTTTCACCCAACATAAAAACATTTGTTTTAGTACATTTAGTCAGTCGGTTTAGTCAGGTACTCAGGGACTCTTTTCAGATCCCTGCTGTATTTCAACCATTTTCACATTTTATTTAACCTTTATATAACTAGGCAAGTCAGTTAAGAACAAATTCTTATTTACAATGACAGCCGACACCGGCCAAACCCGGACGACGCTGGGCCAAGTGTGCACCGCCCTATGGGACTCCCAATCACGGCCGGTTGTGATACAGCCTGGTGTCTATGAGACGGTGGGGCTGTACTGAGGATGGTTGACCTCTGGATGTGTTGTGTGTCTGTCTTTGTGACCAGGGTCACTCTCATGGGGACCATCAACACTTCCTCAGCTCAACCATAACAGCCTTCTGCATTATGCCTCCTGTACTGTCAAATATCTCCACTTTATTGTAGCTTAGGAATCTCTCCTTTTGGAAGGACTGAGTTTATACTTGTAATGGACTGAATGCTCAACGTTCTTTGATTTCTAATACATTTTCAACTGTCATTATTTAACATGTTGTGTTTCAACTGT
The DNA here is from genome assembly GCF_045791955.1 of Oncorhynchus clarkii lewisi. NCBI lineage: Eukaryota > Metazoa > Chordata > Actinopteri > Salmoniformes > Salmonidae > Oncorhynchus > Oncorhynchus clarkii. Next base: position 159,163 of record NW_027258071.1, on the reverse strand, counting down.
CATTATTTAACATGTGTTTCAACTGTCATTATTTAACGTGCTGTGTTTCAACTGTCATTATTTAACGTGTTGTGTTTCAACTGTCATTATTTAACGTTTCAACTGTCATTATTTAACGTGTTGTGTTTCAACTGTCATTATTTAACATGTTGTGTTTCAACTGTCATTATTTAACATGTTTCAACTGTCATTATTTAACGTGTTGTGTTTCAACTGTCATTATTTAACGTTTCAACTGTCATTATTTAACGTGTTGTGTTTCAACTGTCATTATTTAACATGTTGTGTTTCAACTGTCATTATTTAACATGTTTCAACTGTCATTATTTAACATGTTGTGTTTCAACTGTCATTATTTAACATGTTTCAACTGTCATTATTTAACGTGTTTCAACTGTCATTATTTAACATGTTGTGTTTCAACTGTCATTATTTAACATGTTTCAACTGTCATTATTTAACATGTTTCAACTGTCATTATTTAACATGTTGTGTTTCAACTGTCATTATTTAACATGTTTCAACTGTCATTATTTAACGTGTTTCAACTGTCATTATTTAACGTGTTTCAACTGTCATTATTTAACGTGTTTCAACTGTCATTATTTAACGTGTTTCAACTGTCATTATTTAACATGTTTCAACTGACATTATTTAACGTGTTTCAACTGTCATTATTTAACATGTTTCAACTGACATTATTTAACGTGTTTCAACTGTCATTATTTAACGTGTTGTGTTTCAACTGTCATTATTTAACATGTTGTGTTTCAACTGTCATTATTTAACATGTTTCAACTGCCATTATTTAACGTGTTGTGTTTCAACTGTCATTATTTAACATGTGTTTCAACTGTCATTATTTAACGTGCTGTGTTTCAACTGTCATTATTTAACATGTTTCAACTGACATTATTTAACGTGTTTCAACTGTCATTATTTAACGTGTTTCAACTGTCATTATTTAACATGTTGTGTTTCAACTGTCATTATTTAACGTTTCAACTGTCATTATTTAACGTGTTGTGTTTCAACTGTCATTATTTAACATGTTGTGTTTCAACTGTCATTATTTAACATGTTTCAACTGTCATTATTTAACGTGTTGTGTTTCAACTGTCATTATTTAACATGTGTTTCAACTGTCATTATTTAACGTGCTGTGTTTCAACTGTCATTATTTAACGTGTTGTGTTTCAACTGTCATTATTTAACGTTTCAACTGTCATTATTTAACATGTTTCAACTGTCATTATTTAACATGTTTCAACTGTCATTATTTAACATGTTGTGTTTCAACTGTCATTATTTAACATGTTTCAACTGTCATTATTTAACATGTTTCAACTGTCATTATTTAACGTGTTTCAACTGTCATTATTTAACGTGTTTCAACTGTCATTATTTAACGTGTTTCAACTGTCATTATTTAACGTGTTTCAACTGTCATTATTTTACATGTTTCAACTGTCATTATTTTACATGTTTCAACTGTCATTATTTTACATGTTTCAACTGTCATTATTTAACATGTTTCAACTGTCATTATTTAACGTGTTTCAACTGTCATTATTTAACATGTTTCAACTGTCATTATTTAACATGTTGTGTTTCAACTGTCATTATTTTACATGTTTCAACTGTCATTATTTAACGTGTTTCAACTGTCATTATTTAACGTGTTTCAACTGTCATTATTTAACGTGTTTCAACTGTCATTATTTAACGTGTTTCAACTGTCATTATTTAACGTGTTTCAACTGTCATTATTTAACATGTTTCAACTGTCATTATTTAATGTGTTGTGTTGATAATATATGTGTTGTGTCACACAGGAAAATAAACAGACACAGCAGTGTTCCACCATCACAGAAGCCAACACCTCTCAAATCTGTCAAGGTGAGGTAGAACTGCAGAAAGACTGTATACTTGTATAAGAACAGGTGTACAGCAAGTCTGAATCAAACTAAACTAAAAGCATTAATATTCATATTTATTCTCTTGTAGGCAAAGTTCCACCGCTGTTTAAAACACAAGTTTGTCCAAGTCAGCATGATCATTCTGGTAACAACAATGGCTTTCTGGTAAGACTTCCTGTTACAACTGAGGAGCAGATGTTCATGTTACTTTCATATTGAAACAAAAAGTATGACTGCTTTGTTAGAAAATACCTCTGGATGTTGAAGCACTGCAATATACAGGTAACTTCCAGAGTAAAGGAAACATGAAGTGTCTTACTAGGGGCGTTGGGTCTCCACCAGCCAGAACAGCATCAATGCACCTTGACATCGATTCTACAAGTGTCTGGAACCCTATTGGAGGGATGTGACCCCATTATTCCACCAGACATTTCATCATTTGGTGTTTTGTTGATGGTGGTTTCAGGCGCCGCTTCAGAATCTATAAATGTTCCATTGGGTTGAGATCTGGTGACAGAGATGGCCATGGCATATGGTTTACTTCGTTTTCATGCACATCAAACCATTCTGTGACCACTCGACCCCTGTGGATCTGGGCATTGTCATCAACGGGGGCATAGCCATGGTAACCTAAAAAATGGCCAAAATAATGTACCTAAGCATGGTAATATAAATAATAACCCTTAAGCATGATAATATAATATAAATAATAACCCTTAAGCATGGTAATATAAATAATAACCCTTAAGCATGATAATATAAATAATAACCCTTAAGCATGATAATATAAATAATAACCCTTAAGCGTGATAATATAAATAATAACCCGTAAGCATGATAATATAAATAATAACCCTTAAGCATGATAATATAAATAATAACCCTTAAGCATGGTAATATAAATAATAACCCTTAAGCATGATATATTATAAATAATAACCCTTAAGCATGATAATATAAATAATAACCCTTAAGCATGATATATTATAAATAATAACCCTTAAGCATGATAAGATAAATAATAACCCTTAAGCATGGTAATATAAATAATAACCCTTAAGCATGGTAATATAAATAATAACCCTTAAGTGTTGTAATATAATATAAATAATAACCCTTAAGCATGGTAATATAAATAATAACCCTTAAGCATGATAATATAATATAAATAACCCTTAAGTGTTGTAATATAATATAAATAATAACCCTTAAGCCTGATAATACAAAATAAATAATAACCCTTAAGCATGATAATATAATATAAATAACCCTTAAGTGTTGTAATATAATATAAATAATAACCCTTACGCATGATAACATAAATAATAACACTTAAGCATGATAATATAAATAATAACCCTTAAGCGTGATAATATAAATAATAACCCTTAAGCATGATAATATAAATAATAACCCTTAAGCATGATAATATAAATAATAACCCTTAAGCATGATAATATAAATAATAACCCTTAAGCATGATAATATAAATAATAACCCTTAAGCATGATAATATAAATAATAACCCTTAAGCATGGTAATATAAATAATAACCCTTAAGCATGATAATATAAATAATAACCCTTAAGCATGATAATATAAATAATAACCCTTAAGCATGATAATATAAATAATAACCCTTACGCGTGATAATATAATATAAATAATAACCCTTAAGCATGATAATATAAATAATAACCCTTAAGCATGGTAATATAAATAATAACCCTTAAGCATGATAATATAAATAATAACCCTTAAGCATGATAATATAAATAATAACCCTTAAGCATGATAATATAAATAATAACCCTTAAGCATGATAATATAAATAATAACCCTTAAGCATGATAATATAAATAATAACCCTTAAGCATGGTAATATAAATAATAACCCTTAAGCATGGTAATATAAATAATAACCCTTAAGCATGATAATATAATATAAATAACCCTTAAGTGTTGTAATATAATATAAATAATAACCCTTAAGCCTGATAATACAAAATATATAATAACCCTTAAGCATGGTAAAATAAATAATAACCCTTAAGCGTGATAATATAATATAAATAATAACCCCTAAGCATGATAATATAAATAATAACCCTTAAGCGTGATAATATAAAATAAATAATAACCCTTAAGCGTGATAATATAATATAAATAATAACCCTTAAGCATGATAATATAAATAATAACCCTTAAGCATGGTAATATAAATAATAACCCTTAAGCATGATAATATAAATAATAACCCTTAAGCATGATAATATAAATAATAACCCTTAAGCATGATAATATAAATAATAACCCTTACGCGTGATAATATAATATAAATAATAACCCTTAAGCATGATAATATAAATAATAACCCTTAAGCATGGTAATATAAATAATAACCCTTAAGCATGATAATATAAATAATAACCCTTAAGCATGATAATATAAATAATAACCCGTAAGCATGATAATATAAATAATAACCCTTAAGCATGATAATATAAATAATAACCCTTAAGCATGGTAATATAAATAATAACCCTTAAGCATGGTAATATAAATAATAACCCTTAAGCATGATAATATAATATAAATAACCCTTAAGTGTTGTAATATAATATAAATAATAACCCTTAAGCCTGATAATACAAAATATATAATAACCCTTAAGCATGGTAAAATAAATAATAACCCTTAAGCGTGATAATATAATATAAATAATAACCCCTAAGCATGATAATATAAATAATAACCCTTAAGCGTGATAATATAAAATAAATAATAACCCTTAAGCGTGATAATATAATATAAATAATAACCCTTAAGCATGATAATATAAATAATAACCCTTAAGCATGATAATATAAATAATAACCCTTAAGCATGATAATATAAATAATAACCCTTAAGCATGATAATATAAATAATAACCCTTAAGCATGGTAATATAAATAATAACCCTTAAGCATGATAATATAAATAATAACCCTTAAGCATGATAATATAAATAATAACCCTTAAGCATGATAATATAAATAATAACCCTTACGTGTGATAATATAATATAAATAATAACCCTTAAGCATGATAATATAAATAATAACCCTTAAGCATGGTAATATAAATAATAACCCTTAAGCATGATAATATAAATAATAACCCTTAAGCATGATAATATAAATAATAACCCTTAAGCATGATAATATAAATAATAACCCTTAAGCATGATAATATAAATAATAACCCTTAAGCATGGTAATATAAATAATAACCCTTAAGCATGGTAATATAAATAATAACCCTTAAGCATGATAATATAATATAAATAACCCTTAAGTGTTGTAATATAATATAAATAATAACCCTTAAGCCTGATAATACAAAATATATAATAACCCTTAAGCATGGTAAAATAAATAATAACCCTTAAGCGTGATAATATAATATAAATAATAACCCCTAAGCATGATAATATAAATAATAACCCTTAAGCGTGATAATATAAAATAAATAATAACCCTTAAGCGTGATAATATAATATAAATAATAACCCTTAAGCATGATAATATAAATAATAACCCTTAAGTATGATAAAATAAATAATAACCCTTAAGCGTGATAATATTATATAAATAATAACCATTAAGCATGATAATATAAAATAAATAATAACCCTTAAGCGTGATAATATAATATAAATAATAACCCTTAAGCATGATAATATAAATAATAACCCTTAAGTATGATAAAATAAATAATAACCCTTAAGTATGATAATATAAATAATAACCCTTAAGCATGATAATATAAATAATAACCCTTAAGTATGATAAAATAAATAATAACCCTTAAGCGTGATAATATAAATAATAACCCTTAAGTATGATAATATAAATAATAACCCTTAAGTATGATAAAATAAATAATAACCCTTAAGCGTGATAATATAAAATAAATAATAACCCTTAAGCGTGATAATATAATATATATAATAACCCCTAAGCATGGTAATATAAATAATAACCCTTAAGCGTGATAATATAATATAAATAATAACCCTTAAGCATGATAATATAAATAATAACCCTTAAGCGTGATAATATAATATAAATAATAACCCTTAAGCATGATAATATAAATAATAACCCTTGAGTATGATAAAATAAATAATAACCCTTAAGCGTGATAATATAATATAAATAATAACCCTTAAGCGTGATAATATAAATAATAACCCTTAAGCATGATAATATAATATAAATAATAACCCTTAAGCATGGTAATATAAATAATAACCCTTAAGTATGATAAAATAAATAACCATTAAGCATGATAATATAAAATAAATAATAACCCTTAAGCGTGATAATATAATATATATAATAACCATTAAGCATGGTAATATAAATAATAACCCTTAAGCATGATAATATAAATAATAACCCTTAAGTATGATAATATAAATAATAACCCTTAAGCATGATAATATAAATAATAACCCTTAAGCATGGTAATATAAATAATAACCCTTAAGCGTGATAATATTATATAAATAATAACCCTTAAGCATGGTAATATAAATAATAACCCTTAAGCATGATAATATAAATAATAACCCTTAAGCATGGTAATATAAATAATAACCCTTAAGCGTGATAATATTATATAAATAATAACCCTTAAGCATGATAATATAAATAATAACCCTTAAGCAGGCCAGGATGTTAATTGCTTAATTAACTCAGGAACCACACCTGTGTGGAAGCGACTGCTTTCCATGTACTTTGTATCCCTCATTTACTCAAGTGTTTCCATTATTTTGGCGGTTACCTGTACCTGAATATAATATAATATTGAATGCATACAGCTTTATCTATTCTGATAACTGTATCAGAGAAATGAAAATGTGAGAAAAGGTAGACTATCAGATCAGATGGGGTGGGACGTGACTGTATAAAAGCATTGGAGAGTTCAGAATATAGAAGTTTTACTATTCCTTTTCATAAATCCACTCTTGAAGTTTTGTTGTTGTTGATGCACCTGCATTGTAAGTCCCCTGGTCTGGGCCTGACAATGTTTTTTCTTTCTTATGTAATGTGTTATGAATGTGTTATGAAGTGTTATGACATCCCTATGTCTCTTCCACAGTTCTATTGCCATCACAGCTCTCTACATGCTGACTCTGAGAGATGACGCCGGCATGCCGCTTCCTGGAAACACGTAAGAAACACCACTGACCCGGCTTCACAAACTACAGATGCCGCCAGCCTTTATCTGCCAAGAATACGGTGCCAAGAATACTACTGAGACTCAAACTTTATCATCTGTGCCAAATGCTATCCAGAATGGAATGTGAAATTCATTTCAAAGGTCATATCATGTTTTTTTTTATTTGCAGCAACGAGACTACTGTGCATCCTCTCTACACCACAACAGTCAGGACCACCTTAGGTAAACAACCTCTCTACACCACAACAGTCAGGACTACCTCAGGTAAACAACCTCTCTACACCACAACAGTCAGGACTACCTTAGGTAAACAACCTCTCTACACCACAACAGTCAGGACTACCTTAGGTAAACAACCTCTCTACACCACAACAGTCAGGACTACCTTAGGTAAACAACCTCTCTACACCACAACAGTCAGGACTACCTTAGGTAAACAACCTCTCTACACCACAACAGTCAGGACTACCTTAGGTAAACAACCTCTCTACACCACAACAGTCAGGACTACCTTAGGTAAACAACCTCTCTACACCACAACAGTCAGGACTACCTTAGGTAAACAACCTCTCTACACCACAACAGTCAGGACTACCTTAGGTAAACAACCTCTCTACACCACAACAGTCAGGACTACCTTAGGTAAACAACCTCTCTACACCACAACAGTCAGGACTACCTTAGGTAAACAACCTCTCTACACCACAACAGTCAGGACTACCTTAGGTAAACAACCTCTCTACACCACAACAGTCAGGACTACCTCAGGTAAACAACCTCTCTACATCACAACAGTCAGGACTACCTTAGGTAAACAACCTCTCTACACCACAACAGTCAGGACTACCTTAGGTAAACAACCTCTCTACACCACAACAGTCAGGACTACCTTAGGTAAACAACCTCTCTACACCACAACAGTCAGGACTACCTTAGGTAAACAACCTCTCTACACCACAACAGTCAGGACTACCTTAGGTAAACAACCTCTCTACACCACAACAGTCAGGACTACCTTAGGTAAACAACCTCTCTACACCACAACAGTCAGGACTACCTTAGGTAAACAACCTCTCTACACCACAACAGTCAGGACTACCTTAGGTAAACAACCTCTCTACACCACAACAGTCAGGACTACCTTAGGTAAACAACCTCTCTACACCACAATAGTCAGGACTACCTTAGGTAAACAACCTCTCTACACCACAACAGTCAGGACTACCTTAGGTAAACAACCTCACTACACCACAACAGTCAGGACTACCTCAGGTAAACAACCTCTCTACACCACAACAGTCAGGACTACCTTAGGTAAACAACCTCTCTACACCACAACAGTCAGGACTACCTTAGGTAAACAACCCATAAATGCTCTTTATATAGTTCTACTTTCATCTTAGTAACGTTGTGATGTCGCATCATAGTAACGTTGTGGTGTCTCATCGTAGTAACGTTGTGATGTCGCATCATAGTAACGTTGTGCTCATCGTAGTAACGTTGTGCTGTCTCATCGTAGTAACGTTGTGATGTCTCATCGTAGTAACGTTGTGATGTCTCATCGTAGTAACGTTGTGATGTCTCATCGTAGTAATGTTGTGATGTCTCATCGTAGTAACGTTGTGATGTCTCATCGTAGTAACGTTGTGATGTCTCATCGTAGTAACGTTGTGATGTCTCATCGTAGTAACGTTGTGATGTCTCATCGTAGTAATGTTGTGATGTCTCATCGTAGTAACGTTGTGATGTCTCATCGTGGTAACGCTGTGATTTCTCATCGTGGTAACGTTGTGGTGTCTCATCATAGTAACGTTGTGGTGTCTCATCATAGTAACGTTGTGGTGTAATGTTGTGATGTCTCATCGTAGTAACGTTGTGGTGTCTCATCGTAGTAACGTTGTGGTGTCATCTTAGTAACGTTGTGATGTCTCATCGTAGTAACGTTGTGATGTCTCATCGTAGTAACGTTGTGGTGTCTCATCGTAGTAACGTTGTGATGTCTCATCGTAGTAACGTTGTGGTGTCATCTTAGTAACGTTGTGGTGTCTCATCGTAGTAACGTTGTGATGTCTCATCATAGTAACGTTGTGATGTCTCATCGTAGTAACGTTGTGGTGTCTCATCGTAGTAACGTTGTGGTGTCTCATCGTAGTGACGTGGTGTCATCTTAGTAACGTTGTGGTGTCTCGTAGTAACGTTGTGATGTCTCATCGTAGTAACGTTGTGATGTCTCATCGTAGTAACGTTGTGGTGTCATCTTAGTAACGTTGTGGTGTCTCATCGTAGTAACGTTGTGATGTCTCATCGTAGTAACGTTGTGGTGTCATCTTAGTAACGTTGTGGTGTCTCATCGTGGTAACGTTGTGGTGTCTCATCGTAGTAACGTTGTGGTGTCTCATCGTAGTAACGTTGTGGTGTCTCATCGTGGTAACGTTGTGGTGTCTCATCGTGGTAACGTTGTGGTGTCTCATCGTGGTGACGTTGTGGTGTCTCATCGTGGTGACGTTATGGTGTCTCATCGTAGTAACGTTGTGGTGTCTCATCGTGGTAACGTTGTGGTATCTCATCGTAGTAACGTTGTGGTGTCTCATCGTGGTGACGTTGTGGTGTCTCATCGTGGTGACGTTATGGTGTCTCATCGTAGTAACGTTGTGATGTCTCATCGTGGTGACGTTGTGGTGTCTCATTCAATTCTATTGTACAAAGAGGTGGTAAACGTATTGCTGCCTGTCATGAATAGTCCTCTATGTGGAAATTGACGTTTGTTTGTTTGTTTGTTTATTAGTTAACCCAACAACCACCCCTGTCCCGTGGACCCCTGATGTGGACTTCTGTAGCCTGATCTACTGTGATAAAGTGTTCTGCTGTCCCACTACAGTCTCCATGGATAATACCAGCACCATCTCTCCTGCCCTCCTCTCCTACACTGTATCTCCCACTACCGGGCCCTCTCTAGCAGGTGAGCTGGCTACTCCCGGTCTTCATTTACCAACAGCCATCTCCACTGTATCTCCCACTACCGGGCCCTCTCTAGCAGGTGAGCTGGCTACTCCCTGTCTTCATTTACCAACAGCCATCTCCACTGTATCTCCCACTACCGGGCCCTCTCTAGCAGGTGAGCTGGCTACTCCCGGTCTTCATTTACCAACAGCCATCTCCACTGTATCTCTTTCTTCATGCTAGCTTATCTTGACGTAAAACCTACCATGTTGCTGACCTTGAATGAGACGTAATTCTGATGCTCTATAAAGTGTTGGCATTGTGCTGCTTGTGACAGGCAGTAATCCCACTTCTCTTTTTGGTTCCAATTCTGCCTTCTCAGATAAAGGGAAAGACAAATTCAATGAAGAAATCAAAGGTGCCGGAGATTGTAAGTCAGATTCTATCACATGCGTTTGATGACACATTTTAATGCTAATCCAAATGTGTAATTTTCTGACTTTATTTCACAATACTTCAGAGTTTGACATCAGATTGTTGTTCTATTTTCAGGGACAAACACAACCATAAAGTCTTTTTTCATCAAAGAAAACGAACAGATCATTGACTCTCGGTACTGTGAGAGGGGAAGCTGCGGGTACGTCATTCAGTCAGTAGTTTGAACTCATTTAATAGATGTAGATTCAGACTGCCAAACCCGATGGTATACTTCATCTCCACGTTGATCTGTTTCCATTCAGGTCAGGAAACTACTCCTTCCAAATCCCTATCAGCAAGTTCGTCCCCACCAACATGCGTGTCACTGTCCAGATGAAGTGAGTGACCAGGACACGAGACATGCTTCCTCTGGTCTCCACTTTGTTTTCCACTTGAATAATTCAATAGGACTTGTCTTCCCACTGCGGTGGTGACAGGTTGGCATTGACTGGGGACTCTGGAAGGAGCAGGGGATAGTTTCTAAGAGGTTGTTTTACCTCCGGGGCTGATGATGGTCTGAATCCTCCCAGACATTCAGAGTCCATACCCGGGGGACCTTGTGAGTCTAAGGGCTCCATTTAATCCTTAGTGCAGTAGGATGCGATTTGGGATTTAAGGGCAATGTTTCCGGGCATTTGCGGAGACTGCAGTCACGTAGTTGCTGCGTATGTCGTCTCAATGGGAAATTACCTTTAAATGTCAATCACACTATACCGCAGATCTTCAGCGCTACGGATTGAATCGAGACTTGAAGCTTTGTCTGAATCAGACATTGGACCCCATTCTGGCAGGACTTCCTGTTCTGTATGAGGAGATGAAGGCCTCTAAGACAGAGCTGCATAAGGCACATTCTCTCATTGTTGTTCACACTAATTACAAATGGTCACAGAGCACTTGGTACTTGCACCGTGGGTTTGTTGTAAGTACCGTAAATGACCACTAGGTGTCTCCTCTCCTCTGACGCAGTACTACAGAGCTGCTGGTTGTCCACCTGTGTCATAATGATGAGACGTTTAAATGCTCTGCCTTGATGGACCACGATCAAACCAACGAAGAATACAATTTCATAAATACACAGGTATGGCATCCACAGACAACACTATACTGTGGTTGCTCTCTGTTTGATAATTACAAACTCTCTGCTCTTTGTATGATAAAAAGTGAACCAAGAAAGTAAGAAAGAAAGAGAGTATAAAGGTTGAAAGTGTTTCTCTTGTTCTCTCCAGGGCTACGTCCATGAATGGCCTCTGCCAGTGTCTCGATTCTACAGGAGCTCCTACCACTTCCGCTCAGCAGTGGCTGTAAGAACTAAAAGATTTCTCCAATGTGTCCTTTCCTAAAATATCAATGTCAAACGACACTGTCCAGGTAGCCTCACAACTACTACGTGTTGTATGTTATGGGGAGAAAACGACCCAATCTAATGCTCTCGTCTCCTCGTCTCCCCGTAATGCTCTCGTCTCCTTGTCTCCCCGTAATGCTCTCGTCTCCCCGTAATGCTCTCGTCTCCTCGTCTCCCCGTAATGCTCTCGTCTCCCAGTAATGCTCTCGTCTCCCCGTAATGCTCTCGTCTCCTCGTCTCCCCGTAATGCTCTCGTCTCCCAGTAATGCTCTCGTCTCCCCGTAATGCTCTCGTCTCCCCGTAATGCTCTCGTCTCCCCGTAATGCTCTCGTCTCCCCGTAATGCTCTCTCGTCTCCCCGTAATGCTCTCTCGTCTCCCCGTAATGCTCTCTCGTCTCCCCGTAATGCTCTCTCGTCTCCCCGTAATGCTCTCTCGTCTCATCGTAATGCTCTCGTCTCCCCGTAATGCTCTCGTCTCCCCATCTCATCATAATGCTCTCGTCTCCCCGTAATGCTTTCGTCTCCCCGTAATGCTTTCGTCTCCCCGTAATGCTCTCGTCTCCCCGTAATGCTCTCGTCTCCCCGTAATGCTCTCGTCTCCCCGTAATGCTCTCGTCTCCCCGTAATGCTCTCGTCTCCCCGTAATGCTCTCTCGTCTCCCCGTAATGCTCTCTCGTCTCCCCTTAATGCTCTCTCGTCTCCCCGTAATGCTCTCTCGTCTCCCAGTAATGCTCTCTCGTCTCCCCGTAATGCTCTTGTCTCCCCGTAATGCTCTCGTCTCCCCGTAATGCTCTCGTCTCCCCGTAATGCTCTCGTCTCCCCGTAATGCTCTCGTCTCCCCGTAATGCTCTCTCGTCTCCCCGTAATGCTCTCTCGTCTCCCCGTAATGCTCTCTCGTCTCCCCGTAATGCTCTCTCGTCTCCCCGTAATGCTCTCGTCTCCCCGTAATGCTCTCGTCTCCCCATCTCATCATAATGCTCTCGTCTCCCCGTAATGCTCTCTCGTCTCCCCGTAATGCTCTCGTCTCCCCGTAATGCTCTCGTCTCCCCATCTCATCATAATGCTCTCGTCTCCCCGTAATGCTTTCGTCTCCCCGTAATGCTTTCGTCTCCCCGTAATGCTTTCGTCTCCCCGTAATGCTCTCGTCTCCCCGTAATGCTCTCGTCTCCCCGTAATGCTCTCGTCTCACACTGGTATTGGAAACTGAACAAGAGTTCACAACTGTCACTGTAGGCCACCCAGAGATGTTATTTAATGTTGTAACAGACGTTGACTACACCCTGTTATTGTCATGGTTTAGTAGTCTTTGCCAGATGTCCTATTCTTACGATATCACACAGTTAAATGTATGTGTGGTTGATTTGAGGATTTGTTTCTGACCAAAACAAACTGTAAATCTTCTTCATCTCAGAGAGGAAGAGGGGAAGCGAGAGGTTTTACTCTGCTCAAAATCTGCCCACAAAGTGAGGAATTTTTGTATAAAGGTCAATGAGAGAGTGTCGACTTTGGTCAACAAAAAATGTAATTCGTATTTTGCTACGTGAGGCTTGTTTGATCAAATAGAAGTTTCGTAATTGTTAGGTGGTTAAACGGATATAAGCGAACGCACGTGGCATTTCGGCAACTTTGAAACCCCCCCCCCCCCCCCCGACTTTCTACCAGATTTGTGACTGTTGTCATAGGGATAGATGGAGAACTCAACATGGCTTAAACCCATTTTAGCATGGGCATTGTCATTGAGGGCTTCCACCATTTTAAAGTAGTCAACTGGGTGGGGATTCCTACGAGATGGAAGCAATCCCACAATGAAGAAGAAGAAAATTGACTACTTTAAAATGGAGATGCTGCCCGTGCTGGCACAGAAGCTAAAATGAGAACTCTATCTCTAAGGCCTGTTGTGCACACGCCTATCTACCCTGTCATTGGCTAGAATGGTTCCACCTGATCTCGCCTCCTCAGGCTTGCCTTCCATCTTTGAGGACTTGTACAGTATTTCCACTGTTAGAGGCATCACTTGTCAATGTAATAGACAATCTTGATCTATCTCCATCCAGGGACAGGCAGACTGCAATACCGACCGTGGCTTCGTGGGGGCGCTGTTCACAGACTACCACTTCAACTTCTACCGGAGGTGTGAGTGAGGAAGAAGATCTCATACTGTAGTTCCTCTGGCAGGCCAGCCAGTGTCCAATGACATGGGTGTCGATGCTTCTCTTCGTGATGCATGGCAATCGTAATAATTCATCCACTTTGTATTGTTTTTCTATGAAATGTCCTGATTGTTGATGAGATCGTTGTACATAATCTCTTTTACAAGGACTGTAATAAGAGAATATTTATTGATACAGATACAGAATTACAGCAGGTAAGAGTCCTATGATTGACTTTGCCTTGTGACAGTTCTTGCACTATGTGAAAAGAGATTGAATTGGAACAGACCTGAACAGGATCATTTTGTTTTCAGTGGAATGTAAATGCAGTATAACAGGTTATTGATTGTTCATTAAACTATACATTGATCATGTCACACTGTTGGAACACAGGAGGACAGGATGAGGCCCAAAGTAAAATAGTACTTCTATGTCATACTTGACTATGTAGGTAGCTATTTCATTTATTTCAGAAAGTAATTGTGTTGAATTCTGTGTTACTGCATCATTTCCTAGTAATTACCAGGTAAATACCATTGGAAACTGTAAAATAAAGTACTGAATTCTCTGTTCTGAAGCAGCTACTTCCCATCCAGGGTCAACTTTATCATTCAGACGCAAATTTAGAATGACGTCAGTTGCCAACAACACACACCACCGACAACACAACTTTTAAACCAACGGCTACAAGGGATTCTAACCAATGTCCCCCTGTCTCCTCTATTCTAACCAATAGATATGTCTCTCTGTGTCCTCCCCTCTATTCTAACCAATAGAGATGTCTCCTGTCCTCTATTCTAACCAATAGAAATGTCTCCTTCTCCTCTATTCTGGCCAATGGAAACATATCCTCTCCTCTCTATTCTAACCAATGTAGATGTCTCCTCTATTCTAACCAATAGAGATGTCTCCTCCCCTCTATTCTAACCAATAGAGATGTCTCCTCTCCTCTATTCTAACCAATAGAGATGTCTCCTCTCCTCTATTCTAACCAATAGAGATGTCTCCTCTCCTCTATTCTAACCAATAGAGATGTCTCCTCTCCTCTATTCTAACCAATAGAGATGTCTCCTCTATTCTAACCAATAGAAATGTCTCCTTCTCCTCTCTCCTCTTTAAACCTTTGACATCATCCACACACCATGAGAGAGGGATTGGAGGAATCTGGAATAGAAAGTAACACACACACACACACACACACACACACACACACACACACACACACACACACACACACACACACACTAGAATGTAAAGTACACAACCAATGGCCCATAATCCGTTCTGACATCCGTATAAATCATTCACATTTTAATTAATCTGAAATCCATTCCAACAGGAGACAAGAGATATCTTTGTGCAGCCTATGACCTATATGAGTGCAGTGTGTGTGTGTCTGATGGGGGGGTGGAGGAAGAGATGGGGGATGGGAAAGAAATGGGGGATGGAGGGAGAAATGGGATGGAGGGAGGGAGAAATGGGATGGATAGAGGGAGGGATGGAGGGAGGGATTGGAGGGTTGGGATGGAGGGAGAGATGGGGGTTATGGAGGAAGAGATGGGGGATGGAGGGAGAAGTGGGGGATGGGGAGAGAGATGAGGGAGAAGTGGGGGATGGAGGGAGAGATGAGGGAGAAATGGGGGATGGAGGGAGAAATGGGATGGAGGGATAGATGGAAGATGGGGATAGAGGGAGGGATGGGGGAATAGATGGGAGATGGGGGAGAGAAGTGGGATGGAGGAAGAAATGGGGGATGGAGGGATAGATGAGGGAGAAGTGGGGGATGGAGGGAAAAATGGGGGATGGAGGGATAGATGTGGGGAGAGAAGTGGGGGATGGAGGGAGAAATGGGATGGAGGGATAGATGGGGGGAGAGAAGTGGGGTGGAGGGAGAGATGGGGGATGGGGGAATCGATGGGGGATGGATGAAGGGAGAAATGGGGGTGATGGATGGAGGGAGAAATGAGGGTGATGGATGGAGGGAGATGGGGGTAATGCATGGAGGGAGAGAGAGGAGTAGAGGGAGAGCTAGGGGGTTGAGGGAAAAATGGGGGATGGAGGGAGAAAAGTTGGTTGGAGTGGATTAGAGATGTTAGAACAAACGATAAGTGGACGCTGTAGGTCTGAATGAATTAGCTGTGTGTTACGGAGAATGATGCTCCCAATATTATCCTGATCAAGCACAGGACCCCACCGTCACAGGACCCCACCGTCAAATGACCCCACCGTCACAGGACCCCACCGTCACATGACCCCACCGTCACAGGACCAGACCATCACAGGACCCCACCGTCACAGGACCCCACCGTCACAGGACCCCACAGGACCCCACCGTCACAGGACCCCACAGGACCAGACCATCACAGGACCCCACCGTCACAGGACCCCACCGTCACAGGACCCCACCGTCACATGACCCCACCGTCACATGACCCCACCGTCACAGAACCCCACCGTCACAGGACCCCACCGTCACAGGACCCCACAGGACCCCACCGTCACATGACCCCACCGTCACATGACCCCACCGTCACAGGACCCCACCGTCACAGAACCCCACCGTCACATGACCCCACAGGACCCCACCGTCACAGGACCCCACCATCACAGGACCACACCGTCACAGGACCCCACCGTCACAGGACCCCACCGTCACAGAACCCCACCGTCACAGGACCCCACAGGACCCCACCGTCACAGGACCCCACCGTCACAGGACCCCACAGGACCCCACCGTCACAGGACCCCACCGTCACAGGACCCCACCGTCACAGGACTCCACAGGACCCCACCGTCACAGGACCCCACAGGACCCCACCGTCACAGGACCCCACCGTCACAGGACCCCACCGGACCCCACTGTCACAGGACCACACAGGACCCCACTGTCACAGGACCCCACCGTCACAGGACCCCACCGTCACAGGACTCCACAGGACCCCACTGTCACAGGACCACACAGGACCCCACTGTCACAGGACCCCACCGTCACAGGACCCCACCGTCACAGGACCCCACAGGACCCCACCGTCACAGGACCCCACAGGACCACACAGGACCCCACTGTCACAGGACCACACCGTCACAGGACCCCACCGTCACAGGACCCCACCGTCACAGGACCCCACACCGTCACAGGACCCCACCGTCACAGGACCCCACAGGACCACACCGTCACATGACCCCACCGTCACAGGACTCCACAGGACCCCACCGTCACAGGACCCCACCGTCACATGACCCCACCGTCACAGGACCCCACCGTCACAGGACCACACCGTCACATGACCCCACCATCACGTGACCCCACCGTCACATGACCCCACTGTCACAGGACCCCACCGTCACAGGACCCCACCGTCACAGGACCCCACCGTCACATGACCCCACCGTCACATGACCCCACCGTCACAGGAACCCACCGTCACAGGACCACACCGTCACAGGACCCCACCGTCACATGACCCCACTGTCACAGGACCCCACAGGACCACACCGTCACAGGACCCCACCGTCACTCATTTAGTCATCAACTAATTCCTTCATTAAAACTAAAGAACAAAATATCCGCCAACAGACATGACGTGGTCCTTACAACCAGAAACACAGAGGAACACGTTGACACACAACCCATCTCTCTGTGTGTTTTATGACTTATTCAAGCGCAACCCAAGCAGCACTCTGAAAGACTAATTAGGTGGCAGTAGACGGCGTGGAGAATGACGGCTGGAAGATTCAGAAGACGCATCCTTCCGCTCTACCTGGAGGGATGGGAGAAACTGTAGAAGATTCTGCTGCATTATTGACGAACAGTGAAGACACTGGTTAGCCAGGCGGTGAGGAGTAGGCTGTGGCTGACAGGGGTGGAGGCAGAGAGAGTCAGAGAGGGTAGACTAGGCTGTGGCTGACAGGGGTGGAGGCAGAGAGAGGCAGAGAGGGTAGACTAGGCTGTGGCTGACAGGGGTGGAGGCAAAGAGAGTCAGAGAGGGTAGACTAGGCTGTGGCTGACAGGGGTGGAGGCAGAGAGGGTAGACTAGGCTGTGGCTGACAGGGGTGGAGGCAGAGAGAGGCAGAGAGGGTAGACTAGGCTGGGACAGGTGGTGAGGAGTAGGCTGTGGCTGACAGGGGTGGAGGCAGAGAGAGGCAGAGAGAGTAGACTAGGCTGGGACAGGGGGTGAGGAGTAGGCTGTGGCTGACAGGGGTGGAGGCAGAGAGAGTAGACTAGGCTGGGACAGGGGGTGGGGGGGACAGAGGCACACAGCCCAGACCACACACCAGCAGCATTCCCACAAGCCTCTGCAACAGAGATGGACGTAGAGGTGAGTTACTGCCACAGAAAACATTTTATAAATATCTGCATGTATTATTTATTAGTACACAGAGAATGTATAATGTATTGATTCAGTTACTTTTAATGTGTTCTTCTCTGTCTACAATGTAAACACTAAAGCAGAAATAGCCTGTTTAATCACAGGGTGAACATAATGCATGTTATACGTATGTACGTGTGAGTTGGGCTACACAGCCTGCTAACACTTGAGGATTAATAACATTCGCGTGATGCCAAATCGATGAAAGATGTATTGCAAATTATGTAGACATTTTCATCGAATTTGTGTGCATAGGCTACTTGGGATTTATTTATTTTTAATAGAAGAGAGAACTTCAGAAGAGAAAATGGACTCTACACTGAGTGGACAAAACATTAAGAACACCTTCCTAATATTGAGTTGAACCCCCTATTGCCCTCAGAACAGCCTCAATTCATCAGGTCATGGACTCTACACTGAGTGGACATAACATTAAGGACACCTTCGTACTAATCCACTCCACCCCCCTATTGCCCTCAGAACAGCCTCAATTCATCAGGTCATGGGACTCTACAAGGTGTTGAAAGCGTTCCACAGGGATGCTGGTCCATGTTGACTCCAGTGTTTCCCACAGTTGTGTCAAGTTGTCTGGATGTTCTTTGGGTGGTGGACCATTCTTGATACACACAGGAAACTGTTGAGTGAGAAAAACCCCAGCAGCGTCGCAGTTCTTAACACAAACCTGTGAGCCTGGCACCTTCTTGGCTCCCGAGTGGGGCAGCGGTCTAAGGCACTGCATCTCAGTGCAAGAGGCGTCACTACAGTCCCTGGTTCAAATCCTGGTTGTATCACAACCGACCGTGATTGGGACTCCCATAGGGTGGCGAACAATTGGCCCAGCGTCGTTTGGCCGGTGTAGGTCGTCATTGTAAATAAGAATTTGTTCTTAATTAACTGACTTGCCTAGTTAAGTAAAGGTTCAATACTACTAGACCCTGTTCAAAGACACTTCAATATTCTGTCTTGGCCGTTCACCCTCTGACACAAACACAATCCATGTCTCAATGGTCTCAAGACTTAAAACTCCTCCCCTTCATCTTTAACCTGTCTCCTCCCCTTCATCTTTAACCTGTCTCCTCCCCTTCATCTTTAACCTGTCTCCTCCCCTTCATCTTTAACCTCTCTCCACCCTTCATCTTTAACCTGTCTCCTCCCCTTCATTTTTAACCTGTCTCCTCCCCTTCATCTTTAACCTGTCTCCTCCCCTTCATCTTTAACCTGTCTCCTCCCCATCATCTTTAACCTGTCTCCTCCCCTTCATCTTTAACCTGTCTCCTCCCCTTTATCTATAACCTGTCTCCTCCCCTTTATCTATAACCTGTCTCCTCCCCTTCATCTTTAACCTGTCTCCTCCCCTTCATCTTTAACCTGTCTCCTCCCCTTCATCTTTAACCTGTCTCCTCCCCTTCATCTTTAACCTGTCTCCTCCCCTTCATCTTTAACCTGTCTCCTCCTCTTCATCTTTAACCTGTCTCCTCCCCTTCATCTACACTGATTTGAAGTGGATTTAACAGGTGACATCAATAAGGGATCATATCTTTCACCTGGAGTGGATCCTATGCAGCGACCCAAAAAAACGACTCCGAAAAAGAGGGAAACGAGGCGGTCTTCTGGTCAGACTCCGGAGACGGGCACACCGTGCACCATTCCCTAGCATTCTTCTTGCCAATGTCCAGTCTCTTGACAACAAGGTTGATGAAATCCGAGCAAGGGTAGCATTCCAGAGGGACATCAGAGACTGTAACGTTCTTTGCTTCACGGAAACGTGGCTTACTGGAGAGACGCTATCCGAAGCGGTGCAGCCAACAGGTTTCTCCACGCATCGCGCAGACAGGAAAAAACATCTTTCTGGTAAAAAGAGGGGCGGGGGCGTATGCCTTATGACTAACGTGACATGGTGCGATGAAAGAAACATACAAGAACTCAAATCCTTCTGTTCACCTGATTTAGAATTCCTCACAATCAAATGTAGACCGCATTATCTACCAAGAGAATTCTCTTCGATTATAATCACAGCCGTATATATCCCCCCCCAAGCAGACACATCGTTGGCTCTGAATGAACTTTATTTGACTCTTTGCAAACTGGAAACCATTTATCCGGAGGCTGCATTCATTGTAGCTGGGGATTTTAACAAGGCTAATCTGAAAACAAGACTCCCCAAATTTTATCAGCATATCGATTGCGCAACCAGGGGTGGAAAGACCTTGGATCATTGTTACTCTAACTTCCGCGACGCATATAAGGCCCTGCCCCGCCCCCCTTTCGGAAAAGCTGACCACGACTCCATTCTGTTGATCCCTGCCTACAGACAGAAACTAAAACAAGAGGCTCCCACGCTGAGGTCTGTCCAACGCTGGTCCGACCAAGCTGACTCCACACTCCAAGACTGCTTCCATCACGTGGACTGGGACATGTTTCGTATTGCGTCAGACAACAAAATTGACGAATACGCTGATTCGGTGTGCGAGTTCATTAGAACGTGCGTTGAAGATGTCGTTCCCATAGCAACGATTAAAACATTCCCTAACCAGAAACCGTGGATTGATGGCAGCATTCGTGTGAAACTGAAAGCGCGAACCACTGCTTTTAATCAGGGCAAGGTGTCTGGTAACATGACCGAATACAAACAGTGCAGCTATTCCCTCCGCAAGGCTATCAAACAAGCTAAGCGTCAGTACAGAGACAAAGTAGAATCTCAATTCAACGGCTCAGACACAAGAGGCATGTGGCAGGGTCTACAGTCAATCGCGGACTACAGGAAGAAATCCAGCCCAGTCACGAACCAGGATGTCCTGCTCCCAGGCAGACTAAATAACTTTTTTGCCCGCTTTGAGGACAATACAGTGCCACTGACACGGCCTGCAACGAAAACTTGCGGTCTCTCCTTCACTGCAGCCGAGGTGAGTAAGACATTTAAACGTGTTAACCCTCGCAAGGCTGCAGGCCCAGACGGCATCCCCAGCCGCGCCCTCAGAGCATGCGCAGACCAGCTGGCCGGTGTGTTTACGGACATATTCAATCAATCCCTATACCAGTCTGCTGTTCCCACATGCTTCAAGAGGGCCACCATTGTTCCTGTTCCCAAGAAAGCTAAGGTAACTGAGCTAAACGACTACCGCCCCGTAGCACTCACTTCCGTCATCATGAAGTGCTTTGAGAGACTAGTCAAGGACCATATCACCTCCACCCTACCTGACACCCTAGACCCACTCCAATTTGCTTACCGCCCAAATAGGGCCACAGACGATGCAATCTCAACCACACTGCACACTGCCCTAACCCATCTGGACAAGAGGAATACCTATGTGAGAATGCTGTTCATTGACTACAGCTCGGCATTCAACACCATAGTACCCTCCAAGCTCGTCATCAAGCTCGAGACCCTGGGTCTCGACCCCGCCCTGTGCAACTGGGTACTGGACTTCCTGACGGGCCGCCCCCAGGTGGTGAGGGTAGGCAACAACATCTCCTCCCCGCTGATCCTCAACACTGGGGCCCCACAAGGGTGCGTTCTGAGCCCTCTCCTGTACTCCCTGTTCACCCACGACTGCGTGGCCACGCACGCCTCCAACTCAATCATCAAGTTTGCGGACGACACAACAGTGGTAGGCTTGATTACCAACAACGACGAGACGGCCTACAGGGAGGAGGTGAGGGCCCTCGGAGTGTGGTGTCAGGAAAATAACCTCACACTCAACGTCAACAAAACTAAGGAGATGATTGTGGACTTCAGGAAACAGCAGAGGGAACACCCCCCTATCCACATCGATGGAACAGTAGTGGAGAGGGTAGCAAGTTTTAAGTTCCTCGGCATACACATCACAGACAAACTGAATTGGTCCACTCACACAGACAGCATTGTGAAGAAGGCGCAGCAGCGCCTCTTCAACCTCAGGAGGCTGAAGAAATTCGGCTTGTCACCAAAAGCACTCACAAACTTCTACAGATGCACAATCGAGAGCATCCTGGCGGGCTGTATCACCGCCTGGTACGGCAACTGCTCCGCCCTCAACCGTAAGGCTCTCCAGAGGGTAGTGAGGTCTGCACAACGCATCACCGGGGGCAAACTACCTGCCCTCCAGGACACCTACACCACCCGATGTCACAGGAAGGCCATAAAGATCATCAAGGACATCAACCACCCGAGCCACTGCCTGTTCACCCCGCTATCATCCAGAAGGCGAGGTCAGTACAGGTGCATCAAAGCTGGGACCGAGAGACTGAAAAACAGCTTCTATCTCAAGGCTATCAGACTGTTAAACAGCCACCACTAACATTGAGTGGCTGCTGCCAACACACTGACACTGACTCAACTCCAGCCACTTTAATAATGGGAATTGATGGGAAATGATGTAAATATATCACTAGCCACTTTAAACAATGCTACCTTATATAATGTTACTTACCCTACATTATTCATCTCATATGCATACGTATATACTGTACTCTATATCATCGACTGTATCCTTATGTAATACATGTATCACTAGCCACTTTAACTATGCCACTTTGTTTACATACTCATCTCATATGTATATACTGTACTCGATACCATCTACTGTATCTGCCTATGCTGCTCTGTACCATCACTCATTCATATATCCTTATGTACATATTCTTTATCCCCTTACACTGTGTACAAGACAGTAGTTTTGGAATTGTTAGTTAGATTACTTGTTGGTTATTACTGCATTGTCGGAACTAGAAGCACAAGCATTTCGCTACACTCGCATTAACATCTGCTAACCATGTGTATGTGACAAATAAAATTAGATTTGAGATTTGATTTGATTCACCTGGTCAGTCTGTCATGGAAAGAGCAGGTGTTCTTAATGTTTTGTCCAGTCAGTAATAACAGTGCATAGTGAATGAAGTCATCAATCCTGCCTTCTGCAGTGACATGAACTACATAAAAATGACCAAGTGACAGGCTGTTGGATGTGTTTTTAAAAAGCAGTTTTTGTGATGTTCTCACAACGTTTTAATGGAGGATTTGTATTGGACAATTTGCAAAGAACTTGACTCAGATGTCGACAGAAATGTGGGATTTGTAACTCATGAATGTACCCACATGAAACAAACACTATGATACTATTGAATGTATTTCATGGCAGATGTTAGTCCACTCTACCTAGTTCAGTTCTACTGAGGGCTCAGATGTTAGTCCACTCCACCTAGTTCAGTTCTACTGAGGGCTCAGATGTTAGTCCACTCTACCTAGTTCAGTTCTACTGAGGGCTCAGATGTTAGTCCACTCTACCTAGTTCAGTTCTACTGAGGGCTCAGATGTTAGTCCACTCTACCTAGTTCAGTTCTACTGAGGGCTCAGATGTTAGTCCACTCTACCTAGTTCAATTCTTCTGAGGGCTCAGACGTTAGTCCACTCTACCTAGTTCAGTTCTACTGAGGGCTCAGATGTTAGTCCACTCTACCTAGTTCAGTTCTACTGAGGGCTCAGATGTTAGTCCACTCTACCTAGTTCAGTTCTACTGAGGGCTCAGATGTTAGTCCACTCTACCTAGTTCAGTTCTACTGAGGGCTCAGATGTTAGTCCACTCTACCTAGTTCAGTTCTACTGAGGGCTCAGATGTTAGTCCACTCTACCTAGTTCAGTTCTACTGAGGGCTCAGATGTTAGTCCACTCTACCTAGTTCAGTTCTACTGAGGGCTCAGATGTTAGTCCACTCTACCTAGTTCAGTTCTACTGAGGGCTCAGATGTCAGTCCACTCTACCTAGTTCAGTTCTACTGAGGGCTCAGACGTTAGTCCACTCTACCTAGTTCAGTTCTACTGAGGGCTCAGATGTTAGTCCACTCCACCTAGTTCAGTTCTACTGAGGGCTCAGATGTTAGTCCACTCTACCTAGTTCAGTTCTACTGAGGGCTCAGATGTTAGTCCACTCTACCTAGTTCAGTTCTACTGAGGGCTCAGATGTCAGTCCACTCTACCTAGTTCAGTTCTACTGAGGGCTCAGACGTTAGTCCACTCTACCTAGTTCAGTTCTACTGAGGGCTCAGATGTTAGTCCACTCCACCTAGTTCAGTTCTACTGAGGGCTCAGACGTTAGTCCACTCTACCTAGTTCAGTTCTACTGAGGGCTCAGATGTTAGTCCACTCTACCTAGTTCAGTTCTACTGAGGGCTCAGATGTTAGTCCACTCTACCTAGTTCAGTTCTACTGAGGGCTCAGATGTTAGTCCACTCTACCTAGTTCAGTTCTACTGAGGGCTCAGATGTTAGTCCACTCCACCTAGTTCAGTTCTACTGAGGGCTCAGATGTTAGTCCACTCCACCTAGTTCAGTTCTACTGAGGGCTCAGATGTTAGTCCACTCTACCTAGTTCAGTTCTTCTGAGGGCTCAGATGTTAGTCCACTCCACCTAGTTCAGTTCTACTGAGGGCTCAGATGTTAGTCCACTCCACCTAGTTCAGTTCTACTGAGGGCTCAGATGTTAGTCCACTCCACCTAGTTCAGTTCTACTGAGGGCTCAGATGTTAGTCCACTCCACCTAGTTCAGTTCTACTGAGGGCTCAGATGTTAGTCCACTCCACCTAGTTCAGTTCTACTGAGGGCTCAGATGTTAGTCCACTCTACCTAGTTCAGTTCTACTGAGGGCTCAGATGTTAGTCCACTCCACCTAGTTCAGTTCTACTGAGGGCTCAGATGTTAGTCCACTCCACCTAGTTCAGTTCTACTGAGGGCTCAGATGTTAGTCCACTCTACCTAGTTCAGTTCTACTGAGGGCTCAGATGTTAGTCCACTCTACCTAGTTCAGTTCTACTGAGGGCTCAGATGTTAGTCCACTCTACCTAGTTCAGTTCTACTGAGGGCTCAGATGTTAGTCCACTCTACCTAGTTCAGTTCTACTGAGGGCTCAGATGTTAGTCCACTCTACCTAGTTCAGTTCTACTGAGGTAAATAAGCTCAACCCAGCTGCAGCGGGAGAGGTGTCCGGTTCCTTAGTGACAGCACACACACACACACAGACACAGACAGACACACACACACACACCTGTCTCACATAGGCATAATGAAACAAGTCCGTCCATCCCTAGCTCCCACGGTCCCACCTCTCACTCAGCTCAAACTGTAAAGACACCTCACTCGATGAAAGTGTGAAAGTAATATAAATGAAGTATTGCTTTTAGGTGTCTGGCTCTTGTTCTGCTGCAGTAAACTGGGATGTTACTTAGGAATAATCCCCTTCTGTCTTTTATTTGACAGGCGCTAGTGGACCGGACATTAAGACGTCTTTACCTCTCACATTCAGCAGCAGAAAGGTGAGGGTTTCAGGTGACTCCTCTCTCTCTCATTCTCTCTCTCTCATTCTCTCCCTCTCTCTTTCATTCTCTCCCTCTCTCTCTCTCTCATTCTCTCCCTCTCTCTTTTTCCTTCTCTCTCTCATCCTCTCTCTCTCATTCTCTCTCTCTCTCTTTTTCCTTCTCTCTCTCATTCTCTCTCTCTCATTCTCTCCCTCTCTCTTTTTCCTTCTCTCTCTCATTCTCTCTCTCTCATTCTCTCCCTCTCTCTCTCTCATTCTCTCCCTCTTTTTCCTTCTCTCTCTCATTCTCTCTCTCTCTTTCTCTCCCTCTCTCTTTTTCCTTCTCTCGCGCTCTTTCTTTCTTTCGCTCTCTCTCTCTTGCTCTCGCTCATTCTCTGGCTCTCTTTTTTCCTTCTCTCGCTCTCTTTCTCTCTCTCTCTCTGTCGCTCTCTCTGGGTGGGCTCTAGTGAGAGAGAGAGACAGGGTGGGCTCTAGTGAGAGAGAGAGACAGGGTGGGCTCTAGTGAGAGAGAGCGAGAGGGTGGGCTTTAGTGAGAGAGAGAGACAGGGTGGGCTCTAGTGAGAGAGAGAGACAGGGTGGGCTCTAGTGAGAGAGAGAGACAGGGCGGGCTCTAGTGAGAGAGAGAGACAGGGCGGGCTCTAGTGAGAGAGAGAGACAGGGTGGGCTCTAGTGAGAGAGAGAGACAGGGTGGGCTCTAGTGAGAGAGAGAGACAGGGTGGGCTCTAGTGAGAGAGAGAGACAGGGTGGGCTCTAGTGAGAGAGAGAGACAGGGCGGGCTCTAGTGAGAGAGAGAGACAGGGTGGGCTCTAGTGAGAGGTAGAGACAGGGTGGGCTCTAGTGAGAGAGAGAGACAGGGTGGGCTCTAGTGAGAGAGAGAGACAGGGTGGGCTCTAGTGAGAGAGAGACAGGGGTGGGCCACGTCAAGGTGCTATCGATCTCATGTCTTGGTGTCGTTTCAATCCAGTAACCCAACACTTAGTGTTCCATCATGATCACATTGAGGCAAACCTGTAAAATAAGCTCCCGAAGACAACCTCAACGTGAGCTCACTTCTCCCTGCGCTGTGTGTGTGTGCGTGTGTGCGTGTGTGCGTGTGTGCGTGCGTGCGTGCTGTGATACAGACCCAGGCAAGCCAACACCTCTATCAGGCTTCTCCTCTCTTAATTTAAGGGCTCTTGGCTACTGACCTGAATAATGATGATTACTCAGATTTTCCACGGCGATGCAGGACCGAACCACAACCTCTCTTTCAGGAGCAGGGATACGTTACAGTGGCAAGGCTCAATGTACAGTAAATACATCTGATTGGTTAACAGCAGGCAGGGAAGGAAGCAACGAGAGAGGAAGACATTGGTAAATGGGAGACTTCACGGTTACACTATGTGGACTGCTGCTGCGCCATCATTCACTTTGTCAACGTGCCGTTTGCTCACTTAGAAAACCTGCTGTCAGTGGAACGAAACGCTTATGAAAATCATGTCTGGAGGTTTAAATGTTCTGGAAATGTGTTGGAAAATAAAGTAATATATTTAAGAATGTGTTAGAAAAAGGAGCATCATCTAATGTCCCCCCACCGTTCTCCTTTTACAGGCCATGTATTTTCCCTCCCATCAACCCTGCTACTCAAAGCAAAGAGAGGGGAGACCCAGCCAAGCTCCCCCTCCAGGAGCTCCCCATCCAGGAACACCAGAGGAAAGTGGAGGACAACAAGCATCTACTTGAGGAGGTACAGTACATGTGGTAGGAACTACAACGTCTTCTATTTTGCCTCTAGGACTTGTGGGAAAGGTAGTCATGGAGTCTACCTCAGAAGCTGCTTGCCCCTGGGTGGGTGGAGAGAGAGAAACACTCGTATTGAATATCACAGTTGAGTGTGTGTGTGTGTGTGTGTGTGTGTGTGTGTGTGTATATGAGATGAGATGAGATGAGATCAGCAGTGTGTGTGTATATGAGATGAGATGAGATCAGCAGTGTGTGTGTGTGTGAGAGAGAGAGAGAGATGAGATGGGATCAGCAGTGTGTGTGTGTGTGAGAGAGAGAGAGAGATGAGATGGGGCCAGCAGTGTGTGTGTGAGAGAGAGAGAGATGAGATGGGATCAGCAGTCGGTTAGTTGTCTTGCAGCGGTGGTGACATCTTCACAGCTATCAGATCACAGCAGAGTGTGACTGTGAGAGGATAACGCTATAGAGGCTGTACTGACTGTGAGAGGAGATAACGCTATAGAGGCTGTACTGACTGTGAGAGGGGATAACGCTATAGAGGCTGTACTGACTGTGAGAGGGGATAACGCTATAGAGGCTGTACTGACTGTGAGAGGAGATAACGCTATAGAGGCTGTACTGACTGTGAGAGGAGATAACGCTATAGAGGCTGTACTGACTGTGAGAGGGGATAACGCTATAGAGGCTGTACTGACTGTGAGAGGAGATAACGCTATAGAGGCTGTACTGACTGTGAGAGGAGATAACGCTATAGAGGCTGTACTGACTGTGAGAGGAGATAACGCTATAGAGGCTGTACTGACTGTGAGAGGGGATAACGCTATAGAGGCTGTACTGACTGTGAGAGGGGATGACGCTATAGAGGCTGTACTGACTGTGAGAGGGGTTAACGCTATAGAGCCTGTACTGACTGTGAGAGGGGATAACGCTATAGAGGCTGTACTGACTGTGAGAGGGGATGACGCTATAGAGGCTGTACTGACTGTGAGAGGGGATAACGCTATAGAGGCTGTACTGACTGTGAGAGGGGATAACGCTATAGAGCCTGTACTGACTGTGAGAGGAGATAACGCTATAGAGGCTGTACTGACTGTGAGAGGAGATAACGCTATAGAGGCTGTACTGACTGTGAGAGGGGATAACGCTATAGAGGCTGTACTGACTGTGAGAGGGGATGACGCTATAGAGGCTGTACTGACTGTGAGAGGGGATAACGCTATAGAGCCTGTACTGACTGTGAGAGGGGATAACGCTATAGAGGCTGTACTGACTGTGAGAGGGGATAACGCTATAGAGCCTGTACTGACTGTGAGAGGAGATAACGCTATAGAGGCTGTACTGACTGTGAGAGGAGATACCGCTATAGAGGCTGTACTGACTGTGAGAGGAGATAACGCTATAGAGGCTGTACTGACTGTGAGAGGGGATAACGCTATAGAGGCTGTACTGACTGTGAGAGGGGATGACGCTATAGAGGCTGTACTGACTGTGAGAGGGGATAACGCTATAGAGGCTGTACTGACTGTGAGAGGGGATGACGCTATAGAGGCTGTACTGACTGTGAGAGGGGATGACGCTATAGAGGCTGTACTGACTGTGAGAGGGGATAACGCTATAGAGGCTGTACTGACTGTGAGAGGGGATAACGCTATAGAGGCTGTACTGACTGTGAGAGGGGATGACGCTATAGAGGCTGTACTGACTGTGAGAGGGGATAACGCTATAGAGGCTGTACTGACTGTGAGAGGGGATAACGCTATAGAGGCTGTACTGACTGTGAGAGGGGATAACGCTATAGAGGCTGTACTGACTGTGAGAGGGGATAACGCTATAGAGGCTGTACTGACTGTGAGAGGGGATAACGCTATAGAGGCTGTACTGACTGTGAGAGGGGATAACGCTATAGAGGCTGTACTGACTGTGAGAGGGGATGACGCTATAGAGGCTGTACTGACTGTGAGAGGGGATAACGCTATAGAGCCTGTACTGACTGTGAGAGGGGATAACGCTATAGAGGCTGTACTGACTGTGAGAGGGGATAACGCTATAGAGGCTGTACTGACTGTGAGAGGGGATGACGCTATAGAGCCTGTACTGACTGTGAGAGGGGATAACGCTATAGAGCCTGTACTGACTGTGAGAGGGGATAACGCTATAGAGGCTGTACTGACTGTCATCATCATGTCTTATCTCAGCCATCTTACAGGGTTGTTATCTGGCTGATAGCGACAGAGAGAAGAGGTAAATAAATACACTAAAATACATCATTAGATTCAATCTGCCTCATTTGGACCGTGGTTGGGAATCCTTTACCAATGCAATACGATGTCCCCAACATACAGTATTGTTTGTGTTTAACCACAACAGAAGATACTCATAACATCTTGTTTCAGAGAGTTTGTCTCTGTTCATTCACAACTGCAGTCATAAAGCCTCTGGGCTCCGTGCTGGCTGAAATGATGAGCTCCGTGCTGGCTGAAATGATGGGCTCCGTGCTGGCTGAAATGATGGGCTCCATGCTGGCTGAAATGATGGGCTCCATGCTGGCTGAAATGATGGGCTCCGTGCTGGCTGAAATGATGGGCTTCGTGCTGGCTGAAATGATGGGCTCCATGCTGGCTGAAATGATGGGCTTCGTGCTGGCTGAAATGATGGGCTTCGTGCTGGCTGAAATGATGGGCTCCATGCTGGCTGAAATGATGGGCTCCGTGCTGGCTGAAATGACCACGATGTTGTTGTCGATAAGTTGTCCTCAAGCTGGAACAGATGGCTTTTTGTGTGAGTGAGCAGCGAGGGTTGTCACTTATGTGTGTTTGGGTGGGATACGTGAGGATAGTACTTCTTGTGTGTTTGGGTGGGATACATGAGGATAGTGCTTCTTGTGTGTTTGGGTGGGATACTTGAGGATAGTGCTTCTGAATGCTAGAAGTCTGTTCAGTTTGTAATGTACCCTTTTGGCAAAATCCGTCTTGGTGGATTTATCTATGCAGAGTCACCTTGCAGTCAACACACAGAAGAGCCACAGCTATAACTCCCTGTGGTTAACTAAAGCAGTGATGTGGATACTAAAAGGAGTCTCCCTGGGCTCTCTGCTGTGCAGCTGGCGCGTATGGAGGAGGAGCTGATAGACCGTCTTCGCAGGGAGGTGGCGAGACAGAGAGAGCTGAACGTTCTGCGACAGGAGGACAACAGGCTACGCTGGAGGACACTGTGCTTTCTCCAGCTCAACCAGCGCCTCAAAAAGTACGTACCACAGACTTTACAATATCATTTTTTTCTCTCCAGATATGATACTGTAGTATGAATTTATGAGATAGTGAAAGGCTATCAAGGACATATACTACATTAATCCTCCCAAAGGAGATAACCTACTGGTAACCTGTTGATACCTGGTAGTACAGTCTCCTCCCAAAGGAGATACCCCACTGGTAACCTGTTGATGCCTGGTAGTACAGTCTCCTCCCAAAGGAGATACCCTACTGGTAACCTGTTGATACCTGGTAGTACAGTCTCCTCCCAAAGGAGATACCCTACTGGTAACCTGTTGATACCTGGTAGTACAGTCTCCTCCCAAAGGAGATACCCTACTGGTAACCTGTTGATACCTGGTAGTACAGTCTCCTCCCAAAGGAGATACCCTACTGGTAACCTGTTCATACCTGGTAGTACAGTCTCCTCCCAAAGGAGATACCCTACTGGTAACCTGTTGATACCTGGTAGTACAGTCTCCTCCCAAAGGAGATAACCTACTGGTAACCTGTTGATACCTGGTAGTACAGTCTCCTCCCAAAGGAGATACCCTACTGGTAACCTGTTCATACCTGGTAGTACAGTTTATTCTACAGATGCTGTTTTACTGTATTTACACCATGCTGACTGTCTCTGTTTTGCCAGGCCTGTTGTAACCAGCTATTACAAGAACATCCCGATGCACATCTACTGTCTCCCTATTCAGACTGTTGGAAAAGGCAACAGTAACAAGACGAAGAAGAAGAAGAAGAAGAAGTGGCAGAGATGAGAAGAAGAGGAAGTAGAATAGGAGTGCAGTCTGGGAGGATGCGTGTGACAGTTCATCGGTTCCACTTCCATGTACCACTGTGGGACACAGGACTATGTCATTCACAAGTCCTGCTGAACGCTGCTTCTTTTAACATTCTGTACTGCATTGATAAAAAAGAAAGTCACAAAGAATATTCTGGATATCTATATGCTCTCTCTCCGGTATTTCTTACTTTGCCACTATACTGATATACACTGCCTTCGGAAAGCATTCAGACCCCTTCCCCCTTTTTCCACATTTTGTTACGTTACAGCCTTATTCTAATATGGATTAAATAAAATAAAACATCCTCAGTAATGTACACACAATACACCACAATGACATCACAATACACCACAATGACATCACAATACACCACAATGACATCACAATACACCATAATGACATCACAATACACCACAATGACATCACAATACACCATAATGACATCACAATACACCATAATGACATAGAGAAAACAGGTTGTTCATTTTTTTTTGTGCAAATGTATATAAAAAAACCCCCAAAAATACCTTATTTACATAAGTATTCAGACTCTTTGCTATGAGACTCGAAATTGAGCTCAGGTGCATCCTGTTTCTATTGATCATCCTTGAGATGTTTCTACAACTCGATTGGAGTCCACCTGTGGTAAATTCAATTGATTGGACATGATGTGGAAAGGTACACACCTGTCTTTATAAGGTCCCACAGTTGACAGTGCATGTCAGAGAAAAAAACAAGCAGTGAGATCGATTTGATTTGATGGAATTGTCCAAAGAGCTCTAAGACAGGATTGTGTCGTAGGCACAGATCTGGGGAAGGGTACCAAAACATTTCTGCAGCATTGAAGTTCCCCGAGAACACAGTGGCCTCCATCATTCTTAAATGGAGGACGTTTGGAACCACCTAGACTCTTCCTAAAGCTGGCCGCAAATGGGGGAGAAGGGCCTTGGTCAAGGAGGTGACCAAGGACCCGATGGTCACTCTGACAGAGATCTAGAGTTCCTCTGTGGAGATGGGAGAACCTTCCAGAAGGACAACCATCTCTGCAGCACTCCACCAATCAGGCCTTCATGGTAGAGTGGCCAGACGGAAGCCACTGCTCAGAAGAAGGCACATGACAGGTCGCTTGGAGTTTGCCAAAAGGCACCTAAAGGACTCTCAGACCATGAGAAACAAGATTCCCAGGCCTGAATGCCAAGCGTCACGTCTGGAGGAAACCTGGCACCATCCCTACGGTGAAGCATAGTGGTGGCAGCAACATGCTGTGGGGATGTTTTTCAGCATCAGGGACTGGGAGACTAGTCAGGATCGAGGTAAAGATGAATGGAGCACAATACAGTGAGATCCTTGATGAAAACCTGCTCCAAAGCGCTCAGGACCTCAGACTGGGGCGAAGGTTCACCTTCCAACAGGACAACGACCCTAAGCCCACAGCCAAGACAGTGCAGGAGTGGCTTCGGGACAAGTCTCTGAATGCCCTTGAGTGGCCCAGCCAGAGACCGGACTTGAACCCGATTGAACATCTTTGGAGAGACCTGAAAATAGCTGTGCAGCGAAGCTCCCCATCCAACCTGACAGAGCTTGAGAGGATCTGCAGAGAAGAATGGGAAGAACTCCCCAAATACAGGTGTACCAAGCTTGTAGCGTCATACCCAAGAAGACTCGAGTCTGTAATCGCTGCCAAAGGTGTTTCAACAAAGTTCTGAATAAAATGGAATGTTTCCATTTCTTTTCTTTCTTTTTTTTTAAAGAAATTTGCAAAAAATTTCGACAAAACATTTTTGCTTTGTAATTATGGGGTAATGTGTGTAGATTGATGAGGGGGGATAAACTATTTAATACATTTTAAAATAAGGCTGTAACCTAACAAAATGTGGAAGAAGTCAAAGGGGTCTGATACAGTTTTATATTTTTGTAAAGTTTTAGTTTGTTGTGACAAAATGTCCTCTGTTTGGAACCCATTACCTTATAAACTGGCTCTTATACAGAACCGAAGAAAAGTCGATTTTTTTTTAGAAAACCCCAAGCCCGTAGTCGTGTGTCAACTTAATTTCCTCCATTATGGATGAATTTGCTGCACCTCATCTTAACTTCAAGACAATTAGCGTGGGTTTATTTTCTCACAGTGGTTGCTGTCTCTCTCTAAGCTGCGTTCAATGTGATCGGTTTGGAAACATGGCACAGGGCAAGCTTGTGACTGACAGTTCGCTAATCAGACGGATAGCTCGGCTGCTCTACCTTCCACCCAACACCCATTCCTCCCTCCCTCCCTCCCTCCCTCCCTCTCTCTCTCTCTCTCTCCATCTCTCTCTCTCTCTCCCTCCATCTCTCTCTCTCCCTCCCTCCCTCCCTCCCTCCCTCCCTCCCTCCCTCCCTCCCTCCCTCTCTCCCTCCCTCCCTCCCTCCCTCCCTCCCTCCCTCCCTCCCTCCCTCCCTCCCTCCCTCCCTCCCTCCCTCCCTCCCTCTCTCCCTCCCTCCCTCTCTCCCTCCCTCCCTCTCTCCCTCCCTCCCTCCATCTCTCTCTCTCTCTCTCTCTCCCTCCCTCCCTCTCTCCCTCCCTCCCTCCCTCCCTCCCTCCCTCCCTCCCTCCCTCCCTCCCTCTCTCCCTCCCTCCCTCCCTCCCTCCCTCCCTCCCTCCCTCCCTCCCTCCCTCCCTCCCTCCCTCCCTCTCCCCTCCCTCCCTCTCTCCCTCCCTCCCTCCATCTCTCTCTCTCTCTCTCCCTCCCTCCCTCTCTCCCTCCCTCCCTCCCTCCCTCCCTCCCTCCCTCTCTCCCTCCCTCCCTCTCTCCCTCCCTCCCTCTCTCCCTCCCTCCCTCCATCTCTCTCTCTCTCTCTCTCTCCCTCCCTCCTCACAGTGGAAGCCTTCAAGAGTTCAAGCCAACACAGCCATGTTTAAAAAATAATAATACATGAATTAATAACTGTGTTCATTCAGCCTTGTAGAATGGAATCATTAGTCATATTTAGTTAATTACCCTGCTCCACTGTCGGCTCTGAGTGGCCATATTTGTTTTTTAAGACAATGTTCATGTACCCATACTGAGATGTTGCTGGAGCCAGATCTTACACACCGCCTGGATAGATATTTTACCTATCACCTAACCACATATGTTATTGCCATCTGGTGCCCGACAGCGCAGTCGATGACGTGGCACGCAACCATTGGTTGATGCATGCAACGTCTGAGCAAGGGAACGCGACCAGTGACAGTTCCTTCTAGGTGACCGTTGGAACCAGGTGGCAGATTCTGGCAGGTTCTCATCATGCTCACGTTTCCTTCATGCTGAATGGGTTGGCTCTGGCAGAATGCATTATACACACCTGGACGAGCGTCAGTCAGTCCCTTACCGCTCCTGTCACTGGCCCATTGAGACCTGTCTTGGTCTGGAGGAGAACAGAGGATATCTAGCTATTGTAGAGCTGCCCAAACAGAAAGGTATAGGTCAACCGAAGCATAGTCTGGGTAACATCAACAGACGACCTGACCATTGACAGACAACAACAACACAAAGGACAGATTCATTAAATGAGATGAAGACTCTAGTTCCACCCGGGGAACAAAGATGTTGGCCTAAACATGCAAGAGGTGTGAATGAATGATGCAAAATGAATTGAAAGTGGGTAACTGTCTGATATTCATTGCCCAGGGTAATGCTGATGCTACAGTAACTGTACGCTCAGTACGCTGAAAGAACAGATCTGTAGTAGTTCACTTCCTTACCAACAGGGGGAAGTCAACAGAAGCACGAGCAGCAACCACCATGTATCTCCCATCTTTTGTGTATAAAAAATAAATTGAGCCATAAATCAATGAATGACACTGCACATGTAGAAACGCAACGGATCTCCATATTACATTGAAACATATGTGAGATTCATCGTGCAATATTTACCGTGACCTTGTATTTCCCATAAAAGCAGACGAAGAAGATTGAATGAAATAATTGTGTTGCGGTATTTGTAATGTTCTGTGCAGAAGAGGTTGAGCTGTGAGTGAGTGAGCCGGAGCGGTAATAACACTGGCTCGTCTATTAACATCTCTTGTTGCCTCAAAAGAGCATTGTCTTTTATTTATAACCTGAAAACGGTCAGATTAAAAGGAGGATAAACACTGAATGGTGAGGAAAATGGTGGCTGTCTGTCAAAGCAAACAGACAATACATACAACATGGTTGGGCATCTTGCACATTAAAGTTAGTCATATCACTTCAATATCATGTTAAACTATATTCCAACATGTGATTGATTGGGGCAGTGTCTCCATATCATCATCACAATCATCATCACTTTTTAGCCCATGACCCCTGCAACTGAGCATGAATTCCAATGAGCAAACTATCACATTGTTCACTTAAATGTGTATCATTTTGTCTGCAACAAATGACAAAACAGTGAGGTTCTGTGATGAAAGGGAGATGGGGGGGGGGGGGGGTGAAAACAATTATTTACATTTAATGTGTCATATTTCTAATGTCATTTCATAGGCCACGTCACAATTCACGTCTTCAATGTCTATATAGATCATGCTCGGTCACGGAAGATGTTTCACGGTCTGTTTAGAGAGAAACATGAAGCGAGGGAGACGAGTCTTCGGTGGCAACAGTCGCAGAAAGAGCACCCGCCCAACACGGCAACAGCTACAGGAGATGCCTTTGGAGGTTGAGGCAGGGTCAGAGGGTAAAGGCTGTATACCCAGCATCCTCGATTTTAGAGTACACAGCCATCTTGGATCTGCGAGGAGAAGAGAAATTAATGCGGTGAGTTTTTTTTCCCTCTGTTTTTTCCTTTAAAAATATCCACGATGCTCCACCAGGGAAGCGTTGCATGTCAAACCGGTATTATTTTGGCACCCAGCGACCCCGGTTTGGGGGAAATTGGGCCAGTGGTCGAGGTGTAATCCGACCTTTGGCGTTAACGTTTTTGTCTGTACAAATTGAGAGCGACAGAGAACCAAGACATTGCAGGCCCAGTCCGCACAGCAGCCCTCCCCCTCTGCTGTAGTCAAATAGTTATCCCAAGGTTTGAACATTGAGTCCTACTGATGTCTTACAAGCCAGCTGATTTCTCCTGTTTTTATGGAGGGCATTTCATTACAGGTATAGATGGCTAAGTAACAGTTTTCAATGAGCTATTCAAGTCAAACCAACTAGCGCGTATTTTGGTTAGCTTGTTAGCCTGCTATGTTATCTCTGCTTAGCGAACAGCTAACCTTTACAATGTTCACTGTTCAAACATCCACACATATCTGGCCTATACATGTAGTTATTGTCGCTTATCATGATGTTTTGGTTGTGTTCAGCTAACGGTACCTCGTATGATTTTTATGTCTAATTTAGTTCCAGTGTTTCTAGTTAGCCGACTTTTGCTAATCCATATAACTTAACAACCGAAGTGTTTATTCATCCAACTTTATCTAACCAGTGAATTAACTACTTCTTCCTAGTTGTCCAGTTCGAGGGGAATGTAAATCAAACTTCAGCCTAAACTCATCGTGGTCCATTGAATGTTTGCCAGTTACACCTGACTAGTTGCATGAGTTGATAGCCATAGTAGCCTGCTGGTACTTTGACAACACAGTAGCTATTTAAGGCAACTTCCAAGCCACGTCGTTAGCTACTCAACACACACAATACCTACACGATAATATCATGATATCCCGTCAGTTCATCCAGTAGTCTCTACAATCTGAGAACAAAACATTAGCCAATGCTGTTCTTGGTCTGGAGAGAGATGAGTAGCTACACATCCTGTGGTATTACATGACCGTGTAGCTAAAGGACAAAGACTCATGACTCTCTGTTACAAGATCTACCAGCTATTTATCTGCATTGACACTCAGGGAAAGGTATTGTTTTGGTTGCAGGTGGTGATTTGGAGGTCTTGACTGAAATGAAATAGCTATTGGGAAGAATATACCTACTCTAAATCAGCAAACTTTTCTTCAGCCCAACTCTGTGTTTTTGTCCAGGATGTCCAGCTGTGGATTTAATGCATTTAGGCCCCATTCTGTTTTCATATTCCAATGAACACTCTGTAATGAATTTGGGTTGGTTGAGTCAGTCTCTATCTGTACTTTAGAAAACTGAAGACTGACAGCAATCAGAATGGTGATTGATGTGAAGTTGACACGGCCCCTGACCTCCGGTGACGCTGTCTGATTTCCTCAGTGTTATCGGTAATGACAAAATAATACATGTTTTTAGATAAGGGTCGAATTAAATGATTCATGCCTAAAAGGATTCAACAATATTTTTTGGGGTCTTTGTTTCTCTGATGAACTACTGCTGGTAATAGCCTACATTTTTAACAGTGCACTAACAGTCCCCAACATTTCTCATTAGTGTAGTCCCAGATTGGCTGCTG
The DNA here is from genome assembly GCF_045791955.1 of Oncorhynchus clarkii lewisi. Classification (NCBI taxonomy): domain Eukaryota; kingdom Metazoa; phylum Chordata; class Actinopteri; order Salmoniformes; family Salmonidae; genus Oncorhynchus; species Oncorhynchus clarkii. The sequence goes on along the minus strand of NW_027258071.1, from coordinate 121,319 downwards.
TTGAGTGCACACAGCACAGAGAGAGGCTCAAGCATATCTGATTGTGGGTGGGGTGAGATGCAAGCAAAGAAGGCAAGAAAGCTTCTTGTCTGCAAGCTGCTGCCCTGTGTCTGCAAGCTGCTGCCCTGTGTCTGTGTGTGCGTGCCCTGGCTGTGCAGTGGCACAAAGGCTGTTGGAGCAGAGGGATCAGCAGCCACATACTGTTGTGTTCTGTCTTCAGCGACTCTAGTTCAGATGGAGTTGGATCACACATGTGTTTCTATTAAAACTCAAGCTAGTCCACAGCCCTTGTCGTCATTTCTACTGCCAAAGAACATGCAGTACCGAGGAGAGATCCAATGGGTCTTCAGGTGTCCACATTCAAGACAAATGTAAGAATACTGTAAACAGACAAAGCTGCATATCTGATGTGGAAGCACGACAGATGTTACTTCACATATTCTGTAACTATTAAAAAGCCCCTAAACTGTAGCCAAGGTCTATGGGTTTGTGATGGAGCCTCAGCCTCACATCATACCTGGCTCAGTAGTTAAAAACAGTTGCTGAACCACATCAATGTGAACTGCTTCTGAGGAGTTAAACCAAAGAGCTGTGCAGGCATGCAGCAACCACAGAGCAGGTGTGCCAGGCCGTTTGATCTGCCCTAACAGACAGACGGTGGGATTGGGATCTCTTTAGTGAATCAGTGATGTGTTTTAAGAAACATATTGGCCAAAATCCCCTCTGGAAACGCTGGAAGTATGATAACCTGTGTTTGACGGCGGGGCTGCTGTGGGGGGGTGGAGGTGCTGCTGTGGGGGGGGTGGAGGTGCTGCTGTGGGGGGGGTGGAGGGCTGCTGTGGGGGGGTGTGGAGGTGCTGCTGTGGGGGGGGGTGGAGGGCTGCTGTGGGGGGCGGGGGGTGGAGGGGCTGCTGTGTGGGGGGGTGGAGGTGCTGCTGTGGGGGGGGGGGGGGGTGGAGGTGCTGCTGTGGGGGGGGTGGAGGTGCTGCTGTGGGGTGTGTGGGTCCTGCTGTTGGGGGTGGCGGTGCTGCTGTGGGGTGGGTCCTGCTGTTGGGGCTGCTGTGGGGGGGGGGGTGGAGGTGCTGCTGTGGGGTGGAGGTGCTGCTGTGGGGTGGGTGGGTCCTGCTGTTGGGGCTGCTGTGGGGGGTTGGAGGTGCTGCTGTGGGGTGGAGGTGCTGCTGTGGGGTGGGTGGGTCCTGCTGTTGGGGATGCTGTGGGGGGGGTGGAGGTGCTGCTGTGGGGGGGTGGAGGTGCTGCTGTTGGGGTGGATGGGGGCTGCTTTGTGGGGGGTGGAGGTGCTGCTGTGGGGGGGGTGGAGGTGCTGCTGTGGGGTGGGTGGGGCCTGCTGTTGGGGCAGTGGTGGAGGATTAAGCATATTTGTTTAGATATACGGTGCATTCAAAGTATTCAGACCCCTGGACTTTTTCCACATTTTGTTACGTTACAGCCGTATTCAAAAATGTAAACAGAACCAGTCAAACGTTTGGACACCTACTCATTCAAGGGTTTTTCTTTATGTTTACTATTTTCTACATTGTATAATAATAGCGAAGACATCAAAACTATGAAATAATACATGTGGAATCATGTAGTAACCAAAAAAGTGTTAAACAAATCAAAATATATTTGAGAGATTCTTTAAAGTAGACACCCTTTGCCTTGATGACAGCTTTGTGCACACTTGGCATTCTCTTAACCAGCTTCATGAGGTAGTCACCTGGAATACATTTCAATTAACAGGTGTACCTTGCTAAAAGTTAATTTGTGGAATTTCTTTCCTTAATGCGTTTGAGCCAATCAGTTGTGTTGTGACAAAGTTGGGGGGTACACAGAAGATGGCCCTATTTGGTAAAAGAACAGCTCAAATAAGCAAAGAGAACACATCTCAACATCAACTGTTCAGAGGCGACAGTGTGAATCAGGCCTTCATGGTTGAATTGCTGCAAAGAAAACACTACTAAAGGACATCAATAATAAGAAGAGACTTGCTTTGGCCAAGAAACATGACTAATGGACATTAGACTGGTGGAAATCTGTCCTTTGGTCTGAAGAGTCCAAATTTTGAGATTTAAACAGGACAATGACCCAAGACATCGCCAGGCAGTTTAAGGGCTATTTGACCAAGAAGGAGAGTGATGGAGTGCTGCATCAGATGACCTGGCCTCCAAAATTTTCCAACCTCAACCCAATTGAGATGGTTTGGGATGAGTTGGACGGCAGAGGGAAGGAAAAGCAGCCAACAAGTGCTCAGAATATGTGGGAACTCCTTCAACACTGTTGGAAAATCATTCCAGGTTAAGCTGGTTGAGAGAATGCCAAGAGTTTCCAAAGCTGTCAATGCAAAGGTTGGCTTCTTTGAAGAATCTCAAACATATCTTTTGTTTAACACTGATGCCAGCGGAGCGCTACCTTGCCGACTGCATAGTGCCCGCTGTAAAGTTTGGTGGAGGAGGAATAATGATTTGGGGCTGTTTTTCATGGTTCGGGCTTGACCCATTAGTTCCAGTGAAAGGAAATCTTAACACTACAGCATGCAATGACATTCTAGACGATTCTGTGCTTCCAACTTTGTGGCAACAATTTGGGGAAGGCCCAAAGAAATGCTTTGTTGAGATTGTGGAAGAACTTGACTGTCCTGCACAGAGCCCTGACCTCAACCCCACAGAACACCTTTGGGATGAATTGGACCGTCGACTGGAGGCTAGGCCTAATCACCCAACATCAGGGCCTGACATCTAGCGGAAAGCCTTCCCAGAAGAGTCGAGACTGTTTTAGCAGCGATGGGAATGAGATGTTCGACCTGCAGGTGTCCACACGCTTTTGTTCATGTGTACCTTCATCCACCTCTTGGGGCTGGATGTAAAACCAAATATATATTATCAGAAAATATTAAGTCACAGGACTCCTAATCAACACCAACCAGGAAAGAGCACTACAACTGAATACTGAATAGTGTAGCTTGTTGTAGCAGCATCCCCATTACCTCTGTGCAGAGCCATAAACAAGGGTTGTACAGTGCACTACCATTGTTAGTGTGTCAATCAACCGGCGGCGTGTGTCTTGAGCTGCCTCCCTGGCAGGAGCTGTGCTTCAGTGAACCCTGACCGAAGGAACGGGCCTCCTGTCACACAGCCAAATGGGGCAATTTAACCAGACCGTGTATATAGGTGTCATAGTCATCAGTGTCAATGAGACACAGAGCAGGGCACGTCAGGACAGAGCAGGGCACGTCAGGACAGAGCAGGGCACGTCAGGACAGAGCAGGGCACGTCAGGACAGAGCAGGGCACGTCAGGACAGAGCAGGGCAGGGCACGTCAGGGCAGGACAGAGCAGGGCACGTCAGGACAGAGCACGTCAGGACAGAGCAGGGCACGTCAGGGCAGGACAGAGCAGGGCACGGCAGGAGAGAGCAGGGCACGTCAGGACAGGACACGTCAGGACAGAGCAGGGCACGTCAGGACAGGACACGTCAGGACAGAGCAGGACACGTCAGGACAGAGCAGGGCACGTCAGGACAGAGCAGGACATGTCAGGACAGAGCAGGTCAGGACAGAGCAGAGCAGGGCACGTCACGTCAGGGCAGAGCAGGGCACGTCACGTCAGGGCAGAGCAGGGCACGTCACGTCAGGACAGAGCAGGGCACGTCAGGACAGAGCAGGGCACGTCAGGGCAGGACAGAGCAGGGCACGTCAGGGCAGGACAGAGCAGGGCACGTCAGGGCAGGACAGAGCAGGGCACGTCAGGGCAGGACAGAGCAGGGCAGGACAGAGCAGGGCACGGCAGGACAGAGCAGGGCACGTCAGGGCAGGACAGAGCAGAGCAGGGCACGTCAGGACAGAGCAGGGCACGTCAGGGCACGTCAGGACAGAGCAGGGCACGTCAGGGCACGTCAGGACAGAGCAGGGCACGTCAGGACAGGTCAGGACAGAGCAGGGCACGTCAGGACAGGTCAGGACAGAGCAGGGCACGTCAGGACAGGACACGTCAGGACAGAGCAGGGCACGTCAGGACAGAGCAGGGCACGTCAGGACAGAGCAGGGCACGTCAGGACAGAGCAGGGCACGTCAGGACAGAGCAGGGCATGTCAGGACAGAGCAGAGCAGGGCACGTCACGTCAGGGCAGAGCAGGGCACGTCACGTCAGGGCAGAGCAGGGCACGTCACGTCAGGGCAGAGCAGGGCACGTCACGTCAGGGCAGAGCAGGGCACGTCACGTCAGGGCGGAGCAGGGCACGTCACGTCAGGACGGAGCAGGGCACGTCACGTCAGGACGGAGCAGGGCACGTCACGTCAGGACGGAGCAGGGCACGTCACGTCAGGACGGAGCAGGGCACGTCACGTCAGGACGGAGCAGGGCACGTCACGTCAGGACGGAGCAGGGCACGTCACGTCAGGACGGAGCAGGGCACGTCACGTCAGGACGAAGCAGGGCACGTCACGTCAGGACGGAGCAGGGCACGTCAGGGCAGGACGGAGCAGGGCACGTCAGGACAGGGCAGGGCACGTCAGGGCAGAGCACGTCAGGGCAGGGCACGTCAGGGCAGGGCAGAGCAGGGCACGTCAGGACAGAGCAGAACAGAGCAGGGCAGGACAGAACAGAGCAGGTCAGTGCAGGACAGAGCAGGTCAGTGCAGGACAGAGCAGGGCACGTCAGGACAGAGCAAGACACGTCAGGGCAGAGCAGGGCACGTCAGGGCAGAGCAGGGCACGTCAGGGCAGAGCAGGGCACGTCAGGGCAGAGCAGGGCACGTCAGGACAGAGCAGGGCACGTCACGACGGAGCAGGGCACGTCAGGACGGAGCAGGGCACGTCACGTCAGGACGGAGCAGGGCACGTCAGGTCAGGACGGAGCAGGGCACGTCAGGTCAGGACGGAGCAGGGCACGTCAGGTCAGGACGGAGCAGGGCACGTCAGGGCAGGACGGAGCAGGGCACGTCAGGGCAGGACGGAGCAGGGCACGTCAGGACAGGGCAGGGCACGTCAGGGCAGAGCACGTCAGGGCAGGGCACGTCAGGGCAGGGCAGAGCAGGGCACGTCAGGACAGAGCAGAACAGAGCAGGGCAGGACAGAACAGAGCAGGTCAGTGCAGGACAGAGCAGGGCACGTCAGGACAGAGCAAGGCACGTCAGGGCAGAGCAGGGCACGTCAGGGCAGAGCAGGGCACGTCAGGGCAGAGCAGGGCACGTCAGGGCAGAGCAGGGCACGTCACGTCAGGACAGAGCAGGGCACGTCACGTCAGGACAGAGCAGGGCACGTCACGTCAGGACAGAGCAGGGCACGTCACGTCAGGACAGAGCAGGGCACGTCACGTCAGGACAGAGCAGGGCACGTCACGTCACGTCAGGACAGAGCAGGGCACGTCACGTCACGTCAGGACAGAGCAGGGCACGTCACGTCACGTCAGGACAGAGCAGGGCACGTCACGTCAGGACAGAGCAGGGCACGTCACGTCAGGACAGAGCAGGTCAGGGCAGGACAGAGCAGGACAGAGCAGGGCACGTCAGGGCAGGACAGAGCAGGGCACGTCAGGGCAGGACAGAGCAGGGCACGTCAGGGCAGGACAGAGCAGGGCACGTCAGGTCAGGACAGGGCAGGGCACGTCAGGGCAGGACAGAGCAGGGCACGTCAGGGCAGGACAGAGCAGGGCACGTCAGGGCAGGGCAGAGCAGGGCACGTCAGGACAGAGCAGAACAGAGCAGGGCAGGACAGAACAGAGCAGGTCAGTGCAGGACAGAGCAGGGCACGTCAGGGCAGAGCAGGGCACGTCAGGGCAGAGCAGGGCACGTCAGGGCAGAGCAGGGCAGGGCACGTCAGGACAGGACAGAGCAGGGCACGTCAGGACAGAGCAGGGCAGGGCAGGACAGAGCAGGGCACGTCAGGGCAGGACAGAGCAGGGCACGTCAGGGCAGGGCAGAGCAGGGCACGTCAGGACAGAGCAGAACAGAGCAGGGCAGGACAGAACAGAGCAGGTCAGTGCAGGACAGAGCAGGGCACGTCAGGACAGAGCAGAGTAGGGCAGGACAGAACAGAGCAGGTCAGTGCAGGACAGAGCAGGGCACGACAGCCTCAGGACTACCTGACATGATGACACCATTTCATACTGCTCTCGCACCGGATTCACAACACCATTTCATACTGCTCCCGCACCGGATTCACAACACAATTTCATACTGCTCTCGCACCGGATTCACCACTCCATTTTATACGGCTCTCGCACCGGATTCACCACTCCATTTTATACGGCTCTCGCACCGGATTCACCACTCCATTTTATACGGCTCTCGCACCAGATTCACCACTCCTGTGTGTTGCCCACATAACTAGAATGTAGGGTTGTCAGGATACCACTATCGCCATCCTCAGAGGAAACAAAACATGAAGCAGACTCTGTTTCCTGAGGACAACAGTCCTGATGTTGAAAGGGGAGACCTAGTCAGTTGAGGACAACAGTCCTGATGTTGAAAGGGGAGACCTAGTCAGTTGAGGACAACAGTCCTGATGTTGAAAGGGGAGACCTAGTCAGTTGAGGACAACAGTCCTGACGTTGAAAGGGGAGACCTAGAAAGTTGTACAACTGAATGGGTCTTCCTCAGGGAGGGGGGGGGGGGGCAGCCTTAATCCATGTCAGCGCTGCCTGGGGAGCAGTTGTTTTGTCACGGTGCTGGTACTCGTTACAACCCTACTAGAATGAGATGCATTTTCTTTGGTGTAGTGACCAATGCATTGCTTTGTTCTTCTGTTTCTATCTCTTGACAATAGAGATGTCCACCCTACTGCCTTTCCTGTCTTAACTACTCTCTCTAAAACCCCTCTGACCACACTACTCTTCCCTGTCTTTAACTACTCTCTCTAAAACCCCTCTGACCACACTACTCTACCCTGTCTTTAACTACTCTCTCTAAAACCCCTCTGGAAGTCTCTGACCACACTACTCTTCCCTGTCTTTAACTACTCTCTCTAAAACCCCTCTGACCACACTACTCTACCCTGTCTTTAACTACTCTCTCTAAAACCCCTCTGACCACATTACTCTTCCCTGTCTTTAACTACTCTCTCTAAAACCCCTCTGACCACACTACTCTACCCTGTCTTTAACTACTCTCTCTAAAACCCCTCTGACCACACTACTCTTCCCTGTCTGAACTACTCTCTCTAAAACCCCTCTGACCACACTACTCTTCCCTGTCTGAACTACTCTCTCTAAAACCCCTCTGACCACACTACTCTACCCTGGCTTTAACTACTCTCTCTAAAACCCCTCTGACCACACTACTCTACCCTGTCTTTAACTACTCTCTCTAAAACCCTCTGACCACACTACTCTACCCTGTCTTTAACTACTCTCTCTAAAACCCCTCTGGAAGTCCCTGACCACACTACTCTTCCCTGTCTTTAACTACTCTCTCTAAAACCCCTCTGGAAGTCCCTGACCACACTACTCTTCCCTGTCTTTAACTACTCTCTCTAAAACCCCTCTGACCACACTACTCTTCCCTGTCTTTAACTACTCTCTCTAAAACCCCTCTGACCACACTACTCTTCCCTGTCTTTAACTACTCTCTCTAAAACCCCTCTGACCACACTACTCTTCCCTGTCTTTAACTACTCTCTCTAAAACCCCTCTGACCACACTACTCTTCCCTGTCTTTAACTACTCTCTCTAAAACCCCTCTGACCACACTACTCTTCCCTGTCTTAACTACTCTCTCTAAAACCCCTCTGACCACACTACTCTTCCCTGTCTTAACTACTCTCTCTAAAACCCCCTCTGGAAGTCTCTGACCACACTACTCTTCCCTGTCTGAACTACTCTCTCTAAAACCCCTCTGGAAGTCTCTGAGGCCTTGATGAATACTCCCATGGTGGTTTATCTGTTGCCAGAAGGCAGTTTGCCCAGAGGACTCCTTTTTAGTCTAGCCAGCCTTGTTACAGAGGAGGGATATCTGACCACGTCGTCTGGAGACTGAATAACTCATTTGTTATTAATGAATGGGTTTCATGTGATGTGTTGCACTATTCTTTAGTTCAGGGGTCGTTAACTTCCCATATGGAGGGCCTGGGACTTGATCTAGCCTGTTAATTTGTAGAGCAGTTCAGGCAGGTCAGACATATTCTGTGTCCCAAATGACTCCCTATAAAGTGCACTAGTTTCTTTACCGGAGTCATATGGGGTTGGTCTAAACTAGTTGGCTAGGGAATAGGGGGATGTTCCCAGGAAGACAGGCAGAGGTTAGGTGACTGCTCAGTGCTCTGTCCTCCCCAGTTACATGGCCCTGATCTAGTCTCTGTTCATTCTCTCTGGGATGGGACTACTTCTGTCTCTCTCGGTGTCTGTCTCTCTCGGTGTCTGTCTCTCTCGGTGTCTGTCTCTCTCGGTGTCTGTCTCTCTCGCTGTCTGTCTCTCTCTGTGTCTGCCTCTCTCGGTGTCTGCCTCTCTCGGTGTCTGCCTCTCTCGGTGTTTGCCTCTCTCGGTGTCTGCCTCTCTCGGTGTCTGCCTCTCTCGGTGTCTGCCTCTCTCGGTGTCTGCCTCTCTCGCTGTCTGCCTCTCTCGCTGTCTGTCTCTCTCGCTGTCTGTCTCTCTCGGTGTCTGTCTCTCTCGGTGTCTGTCTCTCTCGCTGTCTGTCTCTCTCTGTGTCTGCCTCTCTCGGTGTCTGCCTCTCTCGGTGTCTGCCTCTCTCGGTGTTTGCCTCTCTCGGTGTCTGCCTCTCTCGGTGTCTGCCTCTCTCGGTGTCTGCCTCTCTCGCTGTCTGCCTCTCTCGCTGTCTGTCTCTCTCGCTGTCTGTCTCTCTCGCTGTCTGTCTCTCTCGCTGTCTGTCTCTCTCGCTGTCTGTCTCTCTCGCTGTCTGTCTCTCTCGCTGTCTGTCTCTCTCGGTGTCTGCCTCTCTCGGTGTCTGCCTCTCTCGGTGTCTGCCTCTCTCGGTGTCCGTCTCCCTCTGTCTCTCTGTGTTTGTGTAATCGGTAGCTCCCCAGAGAAGGACAGAGTGGGTCAGATTTCCTCTCCTATAACCAGTGTGTCTGTCTTCATCCTAACAACCCTTATGTTATGACCATGTCATTCTGTAGGCTGAATGTGTTCAGTCTCTTTAGTCCTTTCTGTTTTTAACACTCGACTGTTGTTCTGCAACCAGCTTGAATGGAAATGGTGACAGACTGGTCTGTCGTAGGTAGGGCCAGTCTATCTATCGGGATACGTGTTGTTGGACACACCTAGGAGAGCCTGGAGTTCCACTATTGTACATTCACACTGCTGGAGGTCTGTCCTGTTTGGGAAACGAATAGTCTGACTGAAGAGCCCACCTGGTATGAGTTCTGCCCATGGCAGTGCTGTCTTTGTGGATCCAGTGGAGCAGGGCGCTGCCTGGGTACAGCAGTATGTACCATGGGTAGCAGCACAGATGGCCTGTACTTCATGCTACTGTGGGCACATATGCCGCCTCATTTCTCCCGTCTTGGCGAGGAGCGGCCTCATTTCCCCCCGTCTTGACGAGGAGCGGCCTCATTTCCCCCTTCTTGACGAGGAGCGGACTCATTTACCACGTCTTGACGAGGAGCGGACTCATTTACCACGTCTTGACGAGGAGCGGTCTCATTTTCCACGTCTTGACGAGGAGCGGCCTCATTTTCCCCGTCTTGACGAGGAGCGGCCTCATTAACCCCCGTCTTGACGAGGAGCGGCCTCATTTCCCCCCGTCTTGACGAGGAGCGGCCTCATTTCCCCCCGTCTTGACGAGGAGCGGCCTCATTTCCCCCCGTCTTGACGAGGAGCGGCCTCATTTCCCCCCGTCTTGACGAGGAGCGGCCTCATTTCCCCCCGTCTTGACGAGGAGCGGCCTCATTTCCCCCCGTCTTGACGAGGAGCGGCCTCATTTCCCCCCCGTCTTGACGAGGAGCGGCCTCATTTCCCCCCCGTCTTGACGAGGAGCGGCCTCATTTCCCCCCCGTCTTGATGAGGAGCGGCCTCAATTCCCCGCGTCTTTACGAGGAGCGGCCTCAATTCCCCCCCCCGTCTTGACGAGGAGCGGCCTCAATTCCCCCCCGTCTTGACGAGGAGCGGCCTTATTTTCCCCCCGTATTGACGAGGAGCGGCCTCATTTCCCTCCCGTCTTGACGAGGAGCGGCCTCATTTCCCTCCCGTCTTGACGAGGAGCGGCCTTATTTCCCCCCGTCTTGACGAGGAGCGGCCTTATTTCCCCCCGTCTTGACGAGGAGCGGCCTTATTTCCCCCCCGTCTTGACGAGGAGCGTCTTTATTTCCCCCCCGTCTTGACGAGGAGCGGCCTTATTTCCCCCCCGTCTTGACGAGGAGCGGCCTTATTTCCCCCCCGTCTTGACGAGGAGCGGCCTTATTTCCCCCCCGTCTTGACGAGGAGCGGCCTTATTTCCCCCCGTCTTGACGAGGAGCGGCCTTATTTCCCCCCCGTCTTGACGAGGAGCGGCCTTATTTCCCCCCCGTCTTGACGAGGAGCGGCCTTATTTCCCCCCCGTCTTGACGAGGAGCGGCCTTATTTCCCCCCCGTCTTGACGAGGAGCGGCCTTATTTCTCCCCGTCTTGACGAGGAGAGGCCTTATTTCTCCCCGTCTTGACGAGGAGCGGCCTTATTTCTCCCCGTCTTGACGAGGAGCGGCCTTATTTCTCCCCGTCTTGACGAGGAGCGGCCTTATTTCTCCCCGTCTTGACGAGGAGCGGCCTCAATTCCCCGCGTCTTTACGAGGAGCGGCCTCAATTCCCCCCCCGTCTTGACGAGGAGCGGCCTCAATTCCCCCCCGTCTTGACGAGGAGCGGCCTTATTTCCCCCCCGTCTTGACGAGGAGCGGCCTCATTTCCCTCCCGTCTTGACGAGGAGCGGCCTCATTTCCCTCCCGTCTTGACGAGGAGCGGCCTTATTTCTCCCCGTCTTGACGAGGAGCGGCTTTATTTCCCCCCCGTCTTGACGAGGAGCGGCCTTATTTCCCCCCCGTCTTGACGAGGAGCGGCCTTATTTCCCCCCCGTCTTGACGAGGAGCGGCCTTATTTCCCCCCCGTCTTGACGAGGAGCGGCCTTATTTCCCCCCCGTCTTGGCGAGGAGCGGCCTCAATTCCCACCCGTCTTGACGAGGAGCGGCCTTATTTCTCCCCGTCTTGACGAGGAGAGGCCTTATTTCTCCCCGTCTTGACGAGGAGCGGCCTTATTTCTCCCCGTCTTGACGAGGAGCGGCCTTATTTCCCCCCCGGCTTGACGAGGAGCCGTCTTATTTCCCCCCGGCTTGACGAGGAGCGGCCTTATTTCCCCCCCCGTCTTGACGAGGAGCGGCCTTATTTCCCCCCCGTCTTGACGAGGAGCGGCCTTATTTCCCCCCCGTCTTGACGAGGAGCGGCCTTATTTCCCCCCCGTGTTGACGAGGAGCGGCCTCAATTCCCCCCCGTCTTGACGAGGAGCGGCCTTATTTCCCCCCGTCTTGACGAGGAGCGGCCTTATTTCCCCCCCGTCTTGACGAGGAGCGGCCTCAATTCCCCCCCGTCTTGACGAGGAGCGGCCTCAATTCCCCCCCGTCTTGACGAGGAGCGGCCTCATTTCCCCCCCGTCTTGACGAGGAGCGGCCTTATTTCCCCCCCGTCTTGACGAGGAGCGGCCTTATTTCCCCCCCGTCTTGACGAGGAGCGGCCTTATTTCCCCCCCGTCTTGACGAGGAGCGGCCTTATTTTCCCCCCGTCTTGACGAGGGGCGGCCTCAATTCCCCCCAGTCTTGACGAGGAGCGGCCTTATTTCCCCCCCGTCTTGACGAGGAGCGGCCTTATTTCCCCCCCGTCTTGACGAGGAGCGGCCTTATTTCCCCCCCGTCTTGACGAGGAGCGGCCTCATTTCCCCCCCCCGTCTCGACGAGGAGCGGCCTTATTTCCCCCCCGTCTCGACGAGGAGCGGCCTTATTTCCCCCCCATCTTGACGATTTTTATTTATTTCTGTCCAGATCAAAATGTACCAAGGAAATGATGTCATTAACATGATGTAACTAGGCTGGCTACTGCGTCGTTTTCTCTTTTATTTGTGTGACTAATCCTTCTGTTGTGATCTCGTATCCATCTGAGGCGTAACAGAGGAACTGGTTGGGCTAAGCCCATTTTAGTCGGGAAAAACACATGAGAAATGGGTCACATTAGTATTCAATGCAGTAAAGATACTGATTGGCTAGCTTCTCACAGAATCTCGTTAATCTGCTTCCTTAGCTGATACGCCGACTGTGTCCCATAATGCACCCTATTCCGTATGTAGTGCACTACTTTTAACCAGAGCCCACGAGCCCTGGTCTAAAGTAGTGCATTATACAGGGTGCAGGTTGCCAATTGGGATTGCTAAGTAGACTTACTGTGGCTGGGTTTGGACAGGATGCTACACAGCTCGGTCGATCTTGTCAAGAAGTAACGGTGCCCGTCCAAGGCCTTGCAGAATTTGGGACGTGATAAACTATGTTGCCCGGAAGCAGAGAGTAGCTCTTATCAGGTCAGCAAGTTAATGAGTGACACTGACATGTCAGTCCTCTCTTAATGTGAAGATCAAGGTCAGATATCTCTTAGTGCATGTATCCTCCACTACTTTGACTTTCTATTACAAACCAACTCTGTTCTGATCGTCTACTAAGAGATGGTTTAGTCTAACTAGTCACTCAGATAGTGAGCTTAAATAATCTAACCTTCAGGGCATTCATTGTTTATCACAAAAACATGACATTTTAGGTTTTGTACAACAGCTGGTCTATAGGTCACCTCTACTACTAGACTACAGTCAGGTGGTCTATACCTCTACTACTAGACTACAGTCAGGTGGTCTATACCTCTACTACTAGATTACAGTCAGGTGGTCTATACCTCTACTAGACTACAGTCAGGTGGTCTATACCTCTACTACTAGACTACAGTCAGGTGGTCTATACCTCTACTACTAGATTACAGTCAGGTGGTCTATACCTCTACTAGACTACAGTTAGGTGGTCTTTACCTCTACTACTAGACTACAGTCAGGTGGTCTATACCTCTACTACTAGACTACAGTCAGGTGGTCTTTACCTCTACTACTAGACTACAGTCAGGTGGTCTATACCGCTACTAGACTACAGTCAGGTGGTCTTTACCTCTACTACTAGACTACAGTCAGGTGGTCTATACCGCTACTAGACTACAGTCAGGTGGTCTATACCTCTACTACTAGACTACAGTCAGGTGGTCTATACCTCTACTACTAGACTACAGTCAGGTGGTCTATACCTCTACTACTAGACTACAGTCAGGTGGTCTTTACCTCTACTACTAGACTACAGTCAGGTGGTCTTTACCTCTACTACTAGACTACAGTCAGGTGGTCTATACCTCTACTACTAGACTACAGTCAGGTGGTCTATAGCTCCTCTACTACTAGACTACAGTCAGGTGGTCTATACCTCTACTACTAGACTACAGTCAGGTGGTCTATACCTCAACTACTAGACTACAGTCAGGTGGTCTATACCTCTACTACTAGACTACAGTCAGGTGGTCTATACCTCTACTAGACTACAGTCAGGTGGTCTATACCTCTACTAGACTACAGTCAGGTGGTCTATACCTCCTCCACTACTACTAGACTACAGTCAGGTGGTCTATACCTCCTCTACTACTACTAGACTACAGTCAGGTGGTCTATACCTCCTCTACTACTAGACTACAGTCAGGTGGTCTATACCTCTACTATTAGATTACAGTTAGGTGGTCTATACCTCTACTACTAGATTACAGTCAGGTGGTCTATACCTCTACTACTAGACTACAGTCAGGTGGTCTATACCTCTACTACTAGACTACAGTCAGGTGGTCTATACCTCCTCTACTACTAGACTACAGTCAGGTGGTCTATACCTCCTCTACTACTAGACTACAGTCAGGTGGTCTATACCTCTACTAGACTACAGTCAGGTGGTCTATACCTCTACTAGACTACAGTCAGGTGGTCTATACCTCTACTACTAGACTACAGTCAGGTGGTCTATACCTCTACTAGATTACAGTTAGGTGGTCTATACCTCTACTACTAGATTACAGTCAGGTGGTCTATACCTCTACTAGACTACAGTTAGGTGGTCTTTACCTCTACTACTAGACTACAGTCAGGTGGTCTATACCTCTACTACTAGACTACAGTCAGGTGGTCTTTACCTCTACTACTAGACTACAGTCAGGTGGTCTATACCGCTACTAGACTACAGTCAGGTGGTCTTTACCTCTACTACTAGACTACAGTCAGGTGGTCTATACCGCTACTAGACTACAGTCAGGTGGTCTATACCTCTACTACTAGACTACAGTCAGGTGGTCTATACCTCTACTACTAGACTACAGTCAGGTGGTCTATACCTCTACTACTAGACTACAGTCAGGTGGTCTTTACCTCTACTACTAGACTACAGTCAGGTGGTCTATACCTCTACTACTAGACTACAGTCAGGTGGTCTATAGCTCCTCTACTACTAGACTACAGTCAGGTGGTCTATACCTCTACTACTAGACTACAGTCAGGTGGTCTATACCTCAACTACTAGACTACAGTCAGGTGGTCTATACCTCTACTACTAGACTACAGTCAGGTGGTCTATACCTCTACTAGACTACAGTCAGGTGGTCTATACCTCTACTAGACTACAGTCAGGTGGTCTATACCTCCTCCACTACTACTAGACTACAGTCAGGTGGTCTATACCTCCTCTACTACTACTAGACTACAGTCAGGTGGTCTATACCTCCTCTACTACTAGACTACAGTCAGGTGGTCTATACCTCTACTATTAGATTACAGTTAGGTGGTCTATACCTCTACTACTAGATTACAGTCAGGTGGTCTATACCTCTACTACTAGACTACAGTCAGGTGGTCTATACCTCTACTACTAGACTACAGTCAGGTGGTCTATACCTCCTCTACTACTAGACTACAGTCAGGTGGTCTATACCTCCTCTACTACTAGACTACAGTCAGGTGGTCTATACCTCTACTAGACTACAGTCAGGTGGTCTATACCTCTACTAGACTACAGTCAGGTGGTCTATACCTCTACTAGACTACAGTCAGGTGGTCTATACCTCTACTAGACTACAGTCAGGTGGTCTATACCTCTACTAGACTACAGTCAGGTGGTCTATACCTCTACTAGACTACAGTCAGGTGGTCTATACCTCTACTACTAGACTACAGTCAGGTGGTCTATACCTCTACTACTAGACTACAGTCAGGTGGTCTATACCTCCTCTACTACTACTAGACTACAGTCAGGTGGTCTATACCTCCTCTACTACTACTAGACTACAGTCAGGTGGTCTATACCTCCTCTACCACTAGACTACAGTCAGGTGGTCTATACCTCTACCACTAGACTACAGTCAGGTGGTCTATACCTCTACTACTAGACTACAGTCAGGTGGTCTATACCTCTACTAGACTACAGTCAGGTGGTCTATACCTCTACTAGACTACAGTCAGGTGGTCTATACCTCTACTACTAGACTACAGTCAGGTGGTCTATACCTCTACTACTAGACTACAGTCAGGTGGTCTATACCTCTACTAGACTACAGTCAGGTGGTCTATACCTCCTCTACTACTACTAGACTACAGTCAGGTGGTCTATACCTCCTCTACCACTAGACTACAGTCAGGTGGTCTATACCTCTACCACTAGACTACAGTCAGGTGGTCTATACCTCTACTAGACTACAGTCAGGTGGTCTATACCTCTACTAGACTACAGTCAGGTGGTCTATACCTCTACTAGACTACAGTCAGGTGGTCTATACCTCTACTAGACTACAGTCAGGTGGTCTATACCTCTACTACTAGACTACAGTCAGGTGGTCTATACCACCTCTACTACTACTTCTAGACTACAGTCAGGTGGTCTATACCTCCTCTACTACTACTAGACTACAGTCAGGTGGTCTATAGGTCACCTCACTGTCTCCCATTGACACATCACACATGCATCTCTTCTAGACTGCAGACACTTTATGAACTGATGGGGTTCTATTGCATGTTGTTGCTTTCCAGAGCTGCACATGAAAACCCACCACTTAACCTACATCTGCACGCTCGGTGTGTCTAACTGTGTTGGCTGGCCTCTAACAGAATTAAGAGTTTATAGCTGTACTACTAGTCTGAGTTGTAGTCTGACTCTGTTTATTAATCCCTGTATCCCCTCCTCTGTCAAGCTGTGCCATTGATACCCACTAGACTAGAGCCTCAAGTAGCCAGATGGGTAGGAGAGGAAAGGAGATCCAAAATGGAGGCCCAGTGGAGAAGGTTTTGGCCCTGCCTGGAGTGGAGGTAATGGGACTGTGCCGCTGATGCCCACTAGATTAGAGCCTGCAGCCACCAGCTGGATAGCTGACTGGTGAGAATTAGATCCAAAATGGCGTCCCAGTGGGATGGTGTGGGCCCTGCCTGGAGTGGAGGTAATGGGACTGTGCCGCTGATGCCCACTAGATTAGAGCCTGCAGCCACCAGCTGGATAGCTGACTGGTGAGAATTAGATCCAAAATGGCGTCCCAGTGGGAAGGTGTGGGCCCTGCCTGGAGTGGAGGTAATGGGACTGTGCCGCTGATGCCCACTAGATTAGAGCCTGCAGCCACCAGCTGGATAGCTGACTGGTGAGAATTAGATCCAAAATGGCGTCCCAGTGGGAAGGTGTGGGCCCTGCCTGGAGTGGAGGTAATGGGACTGTGCCGCTGATGCCCACTAGATTAGAGCCTGCAGCCACCAGCTGGATAGCTGACTGGTGAGAATTAGATCCAAAATGGCGTCCCAGTGGGAAGGTGTGGGCCCTGCCTGGAGTGGAGGTAATGGGACTGTGCCGCTGATGCCCACTAGATTAGAGCCTGCAGCCACCAGCTGGATAGGTGACTGGTGAGAATTAGATCCAAAATGGCGTCCCAGTGGGAAGGTGTGAGCCCTGCCTGGAGTGGAGGTAATGGACTCGAGTGCTGCACCTGGCTCCAGAGCTGTTAGGTGGGCGCTGGGGCACGGCGGTTAAACTACTGCTGCTGAGTAGGAGGGAGGAAACCCAGCTGTCTGAATGGGTTTGCAGAACATCACAATGCCACCCTGCCAGCTCTATAACTCTGGCTGCAGCACAGGAGGCTGCTGAGGGGAGGATGGCTCATAATAATGGCTGGAATAGAGTGAATGGAATGGTATCAGACACATGCATTCCATGAGCTCATGAGTTTCATACCTTTCCGTTTATTCTGTTCCAGCCGTTACTATGAGCCGTCCTCCCTAATGAAGGCGCCACCAGCCTCCTGTGAGCTGCATACTGGTGTTCTGAAAGGGATCAATAAGAAGCAGGAAGTCGTCATGTTTCCCAGTGATCTAGCCCTGAAAGAGCAGGGTATGATGAGAGGAAGTCATGCTTCCCAGGGATCTAGCCCTGAAAGAGCAGGGTATGATGAGAGGAAGTCATCATGATTCCCAGTGATCTAGCCCTGAAAGAGCAGGGTATGATGAGAGGAAGTCATGTTTCCCAGTGATCTAGCCCTGAAAGAGCAGGGTATGATGAGAGGAAGTCATGTTTCCCAGTGATCTAGCCCTGAAAGAGCAGGGTATGATAAGAGGAAGTTGTCATGTTTCCCAGTGATCTAGCCCTGAAAGAGCAGGGTATGATAAGAGGAAGTCTCTCACGACGAGAGAAGTTGGAGCTGAATACAAGCAGCCTCTAAATTCACCTCCTGTTCCACCAAGGGGTTGATGAATGGACACCGTTGGTCAACTGAGAGTTCTTTAGTCCAGCAGTCTCCTGTTTTGGAGTTTATTTTTCACGTCCTCTATGTTTTTACACATGTTACGGTGTTGGGAGTTAGTTATAACCAAGTTATTAATGTGGTTATGACAGGCTATAGGTCAGTCCCTATTGGTCACATGCATGCGACGCTTACATGTGTCACGTAAAGAGAGCAAGGTTTGAGGGAATAGGGAATGTATATCCTAAACAAATTAGGGATTTCTGTAGTGAAGTGTTTCAGTCAAGGGGGAAAAACAAGTGAGAAACTAGACATGTCTTATGCTGCAGCTTCAGCACCACGGACAGCGGCAATAACACTGTTGGTGTTTCTGTGGTCGCTGCAGGAGGAGAGAGAGACACGCGCCCGGCCCGGCCCAAATCAGTTTCCATCGGGCTCCCTCTGGAGTCATCTGTCTTCCATAAACAGTCCTCTTAAAGCAGCTCCGTGCCCACTGGTTGGCTGGCTTAAAGCAGCTCCGTGCCCACTGGTTGGCTGGCTTAAAAGCAGCTCCGTGCCCACTGGTTGGCTTGCTTAAAGCAGCTCGGTGCCCACTGGTTGGCTGGCTTAAAGCAGCTCGGTGCCCACTGGTTGGCTTGCTTAAAGCAGCTCGGTGCCCACTGGTTGGCTTGCTTAAAGCAGCTCGGTGCCCACTGGTTGGCTTTGTTAAAGCAGCTCGGTGCCCACTGGTTGGCTTGCTTAAAGCAGCTCGGTGCCCACTGGTTGGCTTGCTTAAAGCAGCTCGGTGCCCACTGGTTGGCTTGCTTAAAGCAGCTCGGTGCCCACTGGTTGGCTTGCTTAAAGCAGCTCCGTGCCCACTGGTTGGCTTGCTTAAAGCAGCTCCGTGCCCACTGGTTGGCTTGCTTAAAGCAGCTCGGTGCCCACTGGTTGGCTTGCTTAAAGCAGCTCGGTGCCCACTGGTTGGCTTGCTTAAAGCAGCTCCGTGCTCACTGGTTGGCTTGCTTAAAGCAGCTCCGTGCTCACCGGTTGGCTTGCTTTTGTTTGGCCCCCTAAGTTTTCTGAACCAATAAAAATTAACCTTTAAAATGATATATTTTTTTAATGTTCATTGTTGGACCTTAAGACTGTAAAAACACCAAGTGATTTTAATTGAGTAAATCTGTTCCCAGGTATTCCCAGGCATGATAGAGACACGTGATCATATACAATTTAATCAAGGTTTGAAATGATTGTTTTAGTCATATTATCTGATTTGTTCTTCTTGTGGTCAATTTCCAGTCTACGAATGATTTGTCATGATGTTCCCGACCGTCCGTTCCAGAAAAGATCGTCCCGTTGAAGATCCCTTCAATATGATGTATTTTCTACCTCCCGGTGGGGTGACCTGTCCTGTTTAACCTCCCGGTGGGGTGACCTGTCTGTTTAACCTCCTGGTGGGGTGACCTGTCCTGTTTAACCTCCCGGTGGGGTGACCTGTCCTGTTTAACCTCCCGGTGGGGTGACCTGTCTGTTTAACCTCCCGGTTTGGGTGACCTGTCTGTTTAACCTCCCGGTTTGGGTGACCTGTCTGTTTAACCTCCCGGTGGGGTGACCTGTCCTGTTTAACCTCCCGGTGGGGTGACCTGTCCTGTTTAACCTCCCGGTGGGGTGACCTGTCCTGTTTAACCTCCCGGTGGGGTGACCTGTCTGTTTAACCTCCCGGTGGGGTGACCTGTCTGTTTAACCTCCCGGTGGGGTGACCTGTCTGTTTAACCTCCCGGTGGGGTGACCTGTCTGTCTAACCTCCCGGTGGGGTGACCTGTCTGTTTAACCTCCCGGTGGGGTGACCTGTCTGTCTAACCTCCCGGTGGGGTGACCTGGCTGTCTAACCTCCCCGTGGGGTGACCTGTCCTGTTTAACCTCCCCGTGGGGTGACCTGTCTGTTTAACCTCCCCGTGGGGTGACCTGTCTGTTTAACCTCCCGGTGGGGTGACCTGTCTGTTTAACCTCCCGGTGGGGTGACCTGTCCTGTTTAACCTCCCGGTGTGGTGACCTGTCTGTTTATACTCCCAAGTCTGTCTGATTCCAGTGGGAGGATAAGACGTTCCTTTTGTCCTCCCAGCATGGCCTTCTCTAGTATTCTACTCTTGACAGAGAGCCAGACTGGACTGTAGTGTATTGGCTGTGAGTGGGGCACTTCTGATTCCTGACACTTAATCAGTAAGTGCTTCTGGCGTCCATCTTGATTTATCTACAGCTAAATGGTGGGTCATCAGTCTTTTTGTCAGGACTGGAGGTGAGGTGTTATTCTGTTCCCTCCACCCACTGCCTCTCTTCTCCTCCACGGCCTCTCCTCCACGGCCTCTCCTCCACGGCCTCTCCTCCACGGCCTCTCCTCCTCCTCCTCCGCCTCTCCTAGCCTCCTCCACGGCCTCTCTCCTCCTCCATGGCCTCTCTGGCCTGGCTGGGACACATCTGTCTGGAACTCCAATGTGTTTAGGAACATCTGTCCAGAGGTCAGTTTAATGTCGTCTGCTCAACGTCCTGGTCCCTACCATACAATTCTAGCAAAATATACTACCGCTGGATTTCTGTTGTGGTTAATGGGCTCCTGTCATTTAAACAAATATGTTTTAAAAGTAGACTAAAGCCAGTCTACACTGCATGATTTATCTGGCCCAGACAAGTCTTTGAGATGGGAGTCAAAACCCCCATGTTGTTGCCTACTCGGGGTGTGCGGGCATCATTAGGCTTGGACGACATACCGTTTTATACCGGGGTATTGTGAAATTTAAAATAAATATTTATTTTACGGGGCAGTTTGGGTCACTGCGGGGTTACGTGCTGCTCCACTGCTGATAACCAACAATGAGGTTAAGTAGAACTGAGATATCTGATGTTTTGAATACATTCTATCCAGCTCAGGGATCCAGCTATGCATTTGGTTTGCTAACTTGCTAGCTAAGAGGCTAGATGTCAAGATCAAACTACTTGGTTACAGCAGAGATATTCAACCCCCCCCCCCCCCCCCCGCCTCCCGATCAAGATCCCTGTTGCCATGTTAGGTTGATCTCCCAGTGCAGGCTGTGCAGTACCTGTGCTTGGTGGGAGCTAATAAGGGGGACAATGACTGGATTGATCCGTGAGACACATTTGAGTACAGAAAGTAACAGAATTGGAGTACAGGACCGTTTTTCATGTTCTAGCGCGGAGTTTCAGTCCAACGCTAGCGCGGAGTTTCAGTCCAACGCTAGCGCGGAGTTTCAGTCCAACGCTAGCGCGGAGTTTCAGTCCAACGCTAGCGCGGAGTTTCAGTCCAACGCTAGCGCGGAGTTTCAGTCCAACGCTAGCGCGGAGCACATATGTTACCCTGTCAGGTAGAGGAAGTCGGTGATTCTCCTCAGGTGGAGTCTCTGCTGCTGACGGTGCTGTATGTAGTACACGGTCCACTGATTGGACGACCACTCCTGCCAGGAACAGTTTCTGAGGCGTGTCTGGCTCTTGAGCTCCAGCAAGGAGCCAGTCAGCCGGGGAGGAGGGAGGCGGGCGCTGTGGCGGGCAGGGAGGGAAGGAGGGAGGGGAGGCGGGCAGGGAGGGAAGGAGGCAGGGAGGGAAGGAGGCAGGGAGGGAGGCGGGCAGGGAGTGAAGGAGGGAGGCGGGCAGGGAGTGAAGGAGGGAGGCGGGCAGCGAGGGAGGGAGGCGGGAAGGAGTGAAGGAGGGAGGCGGGCAGGGAGTGAAGGAGGGAGGCGGGCAGCGTGGGAGGGAGGGAGGCGGGAAGGAGTGAAGGAGGGAGGCGGGCAGGGAGGGAGGCGGGCAGGGAGGGAAGGAGGCAGGCGGGCAGGGAGGGAAGGAGGGAGGCGGGAAGGAGGGAAGGAGGGAGGCGGGAAGGAGTGAAGGAGGGAGGCGGGCAGGGAGTGAAGGAGGGAGGCGGGCAGGGAGTGAAGGAGGGAGGCGGGAAGGAGGGAGGGAGGGAGGCGGGAAGGGAGGGAAGGAGGCAGGCGAGCAGGGAGGGAAGGAGGGAGGCGGGAAGGAGGGAGGGAGGGAGGCGGGAGGGAGGGAGGCGGGCAGGGAGAAAAGGAGGGAGTGAGGGAGGCGGGAAGGAAGGAGGGAGGGAGGCGGGCAGGGAGAGAAGGAAGGAGGAAGGGAGGCGGGCAGGGAGGGAAGGAGGGAGGGAGGCGGGCAAGGAGGGAGGGAGGCGGGCAGGGAGGCAAGGAGGGAGGCGGGGGCAGGGAGGCAAGGAGGGAGGCGGGGGCAGGGAGGCAAGGAGGGAGGCGGGGGCAGGGAGGGAAGGAGGGAGGCGGTGCAGGGAGGGAAGGAAGGAGGGAGGCGGGCGCCGTGGCGGGCAGGGAGGGTAGGAGGGAGGCGGGTGCCGAGGCGGGCAGGGAGGGAAGGAGGGAGGTGGGTGCCGAGGCGGGCAGGGAGGGAAGGGGGGAGGTGGGTGCCGAGGCGGGCAGGGAGGGAAGGAGGGAGGTGGGTAGGAAGGGAAGGAGGGGTGCCGAGGCGGGCAGGGAGGGAAGGAGGGAGGTGGGTGCCGAGGCGGGCAGGGAGTCCCAGCTGCTCTGAGGAAGAGGCCCACTTCACACACTGACTCCCAGGTGCCCATCTCTCTCACAGGGACCAGGCTTTTATGTATAAAATTGCAGGTGGTGGTTTTGAACGAGGCTGAAGAAGAACAGATATATGAAGAATAGGTGACACTGTTATTACAGTATTATTGACAATGAGTTTTGTTTTGTTACAGATGCTGTCAGGCCATGTTAGGTGTATTTCATAACCTATAGAGGTTTCTAAACATGACTCCTACTTTCTGAACTGATACACATCAATCCGCCTATATAAGACCTTGTGTTGGTTCCATAACTGACTGCTCCGTGTAGGAAGCAGCTGAAGACTGAGACATCAGCCACCCCCGCATCCATCTGCCTGACTCTGGCCCCATTGTGGACATTGCACTCAATGCTCTCTGAATCTACCAACTTCAGTCTGATGTTTCCCTTAACAGCCAGAACCAAACTGTTTAGAAAATCAATCTAAAGCCGTGAACTCTTCTCGTGGACAGATTACATCCTCTCACGTCTATACACAAAGCCTATTCCCTCTCCATCAGTGCTGCCTTCAGCGATACCAGTAGGGTTATCAAATGGTACTAGTCTATGTAATAGTGTGAGGTGTTCCCAGGCTTATATTTGGCTGTTGTGTGAAACCGACACCAGGCAGGAAGGAAGGCAGAGAGGTTTCCTGCTGGGTTTGTTGTTGACCTGGATAACCTGCTGAACAGAACTGTTGGTAGCAGGCAGCAGCACCATAGAATTGGAATCACAAGAACGGACATTCAACTCAATAGGTGGGTGATGGCTAATTGACTTGCAATCCCCCCTTAACAGTGTACACACACAACCCCATCATGACAAAGCAAAAACAAATGTTTGCCCATTTATTTAAAAATGATAGTAAAAAGACAAATGTACCATATTTTTCATACTCAGTAATTTGTTGAAGCAGCGATTTACAGCCTCAAGTCTTATTGGGTATGACGCTACAAGCTTGGCACACCTGTATTTGGGGAGTTTCCCCCATTCTTCTCTGCAGATCCTCTCAAGCTCTGTCAGGTTGGATGGGGAGCATCGCTGCACAGCTATTTTCAAGTCTCTCCAGAGATGTTCAATTGGGTTCAAGTCCGGGCTTGAACCATCCATCCTTTACCCCCCTACTCCTTAATGTCCTGATGACTGGTCTTCATCTAGTCACCATCCTTTACCCCCCTACTCCTTAATGTCCTGATGACTGGTCTACATCTAGTCACCATCCTTTACCCCCCTACTCCTTAATGTCCTGATGACTGGTCTTCATCTAGTCACCATCCTTTACCCCCCTACTCCTTAATGTCCTGATGACTGGTCACCATCCTTTACCCCCCCTACTCCTTAATGTCCTGATGACTGGTCTTCATCTAGTCACCATTCTTTACCCCCCTACTCCTTAATGTCCTGATGACTGGTCTACATCTAGTCACCATCCTTTACCCCCCTACTCCTTAATGTCCTGATGACTGGTCTACATCTAGTCACCATCCTTTACCCCCCTACTCCTTAATGTCCTGATGACTGGTCTTCATCTAGTCACCATCCTTTACCCCCCTACTCCTTAATGTCCTGATGACTGGTCTACATCTAGTCACCATCCTTTACCCCCCTACTCCTTAATGTCCTGATGACTGGTCTACATCTAGTCACCATCCTTTACCCCCCTACTCCTTAATGTCCTGATGACTGGTCTACATCTAGTCACCACCATCCTTTACCCCCTACTCCTTAATGTCCTGATGACTGGTCTACATCTAGTCACCATCCTTTACCCCCCTACTCCTTAATGTCCTGATGACTGGTCTACATCTAGTCACCATCCTTTACCCCCCTACTCCTTAATGTCCTGATGACTGGTCTACATCTAGTCACCATCCTTTACCCCCCCTACTCCTTAATGTCCTGATGGCTGGTCTACATCTAGTCACCATCCTTTACCCCCCCTACTCCTTAATGTCCTGATGACTGGTCTACATCTAGTCACCATCCTTTACCCCCCTACTTCTTAATGTCCTGATGACTGGTCTACATCTAGTCACCATCCTTTACCCCCCTACTCCTTAATGTCCTGATGACTGGTCACCATCCTTTACCCCCCTACTCCTTAATGTCCTGATGACTGGTCTACATCTAGTCACCATCCTTTACCCCCCCCTACTCCTTAATGTCCTGATGACTGGTCTACATCTAGTCACCATCCTTTACCCCCCTACTCCTTAATGTCCTGATGACTGGTCACCATCCTTTACCCCCCCTACTCCTTAATGTCCTGATGACTGGTCTACATCTAGTCACCATCCTTTACCCCCCCACTCCTTAATGTCCTGATGACTGGTCACCATCCTTTACCCCCCCTACTCCTTAATGTCCTGATGACTGGTCTACATCTAGTCACCATCCTTTACCCCCCCCTACTCCTTAATGTCCTGATGACTGGTCTACATCTAGTCACCATCCTTTACCCCCCCACTCCTTAATGTCCTGATGACTGGTCACCATCCTTTACCCCCCCTACTCCTTAATGTCCTGATGACTGGTCTACATCTAGTCACCATCCTTTACCCCCCCTACTCCTTAATGTCCTGATGACTGGTCTACATCTAGTCACCATCCTTTACCCCCCCCTACTCCTTAATGTCCTGATGACTGGTCTACATCTAGTCACCATCCTTTACCCCCCCACTCCTTAATGTCCTGATGACTGGTCACCATCCTTTACCCCCCCTACTCCTTAATGTCCTGATGACTGGTCTACATCTAGTCACCATCCTTTACCCCCCCTACTCCTTAATGTCCTGATGACTGGTCTACATCTAGTCACCATCCTTTACCCCCCTACTCCTTAATGTCCTGATGACTGGTCTACATCTAGTCACCATCCTTTACCCCCCATACTCCTTAATGTCCTGATGACTGGTCTACATCTAGTCACCATCCTTTACCCCCCCCCTACTCCTTAATGTCCTGATGACTGGTCTACATCTAGTCACCATCCTTTACCCCCCTACTCCTTAATGTCCTGATGACTGGTCTACATCTAGTCACCATCCTTTACCCCCCTACTCCTTAATGTCCTGATGACTTGTCTACATCTAGTCACCATCCTTTACCCCCCCTACTCCTTAATGTCCTGATGACTGGTCTACATCTAGTCACCACCATCCTTTACCCCCCTACTCCTTAATGTCCTGATGACTGGTCACCATCTAGTCACCATCCTTTACCCCCCCTACTCCTTAATGTCCTGATGACTGGTCTACATCTAGTCACCATCCTTTACCCCCCTACTCCTTAATGTCCTGATGACTGGTCTACATCTAGTCACCATCCTTTACCCCCCCTACTCCTTAATGTCCTGATGACTGGTCTACATCTAGTCACCATCCTTTACCCCCCTACTCCTTAATGTCCTGATGACTGGTCTACATCTAGTCACCATCCTTTACCCCCCCTACTCCTTAATGTCCTGATGACTGGTCTACATCTAGTCACCATCCTTTACCCCCCTACTCCTTAATGTCCTGATGACTGGTCACCATCCTTTACCCCCCCCCTACTCCTTAATGTCCTGATCACTGGTCTACATCTAGTCACCATCCTTTACCCCCCCTACTCCTTAATGTCCTGATGACTGGTCTACATCTAGTCACCATCCTTTACCCCCCTACTCCTTAATGTCCTGATGACTGGTCACCATCCTTTACCCCCCCCTACTCCTTAATGTCCTGATGACTGGTCTACATCTAGTCACCATCCTTTACCCCCCTACTCCTTAATGTCCTGATGACTGGTCTACATCTAGTCACCATCCTTTACCCCCCTACTCCTTAATGTCCTGATGACTGGTCTACATCTAGTCACCATCCTTTACCCCCCTACTCCTTAATGTCCTGATGACTGGTCTACATCTAGTCACCATCCTTTACCCCCCTACTCCTTAATGTCCTGATGACTGGTCTACATCTAGTCACCATCCTTTACCCCCCCTACTCCTTAATGTCCTGATGACTGGTCTACATCTAGTCACCATCCTTTACCCCCCTACTCCTTAATGTCCTGATGACTGGTCTACATCTAGTCACCATCCTTTACCCCCCCTACTCCTTAATGTCCTGATGACTGGTCTACATCTAGTCACCATCCTTTACCCCCCTACTCCTTAATGTCCTGATGACTGGTCTACATCTAGTCACCATCCTTTACCCCCCTACTCCTTAATGTCCTGATGACTGGTCACCATCCTTTACCCCCCTACTCCTTAATGTCCTGATGACTGGTCTACATCTAGTCACCATCCTTTACCCCCCTACTCCTTAATGTCCTGATGACTGGTCTACATCTAGTCACCATCCTTTACCCCCCTACTCCTTAATGTCCTGATGGCTGGTCTTCATCTAGTCACCATCCTTTACCCCCCCTACTCCTTAATGTCCTGATGACTGGTCTACATCTAGTCACCATCCTTTACCCCCCTACTCCTTAATGTCCTGATGACTGGTCACCATCCTTTACCCCCCCCTACTCCTTAATGTCCTGATGACTGGTCTTCATCTAGTCACCATCCTTTACCCCCCTACTCCTTAATGTCCTGATGACTGGTCTACATCTAGTCACCATCCTTTACCCCCCCTACTCCTTAATGTCCTGATGACTGGTCTACATCTAGTCACCATCCTTTACCCCCCTACTCCTTAATGTCCTGATGACTGGTCTACATCTAGTCACCATCCTTTACCCCCCTACTCCTTAATGTCCTGATGACTGGTCTACATCTAGTCACCATCCTTTACCCCCCTACTCCTTAATGTCCTGATGACTGGTCTACATCTAGTCACCATCCTTTACCCCCCTACTCCTTAATGTCCTGATGACTGGTCTACATCTAGTCACCATCCTTTACCCCCCCTACTCCTTAATGTCCTGATGACTGGTCTACATCTAGTCACCATCCTTTACCCCCCTACTCCTTAATGTCCTGATGACTGGTCTACATCTAGTCACCATCCTTTACCCCCCCTACTCCTTAATGTCCTGATGACTGGTCTACATCTAGTCACCATCCTTTACCCCCCTACTCCTTAATGTCCTGATGACTGGTCTACATCTAGTCACCATCCTTTACCCCCCTACTCCTTAATGTCCTGATGACTGGTCACCATCCTTTACCCCCCTACTCCTTAATGTCCTGATGACTGGTCTACATCTAGTCACCATCCTTTACCCCCCTACTCCTTAATGTCCTGATGACTGGTCTACATCTAGTCACCATCCTTTACCCCCCTACTCCTTAATGTCCTGATGGCTGGTCTTCATCTAGTCACCATCCTTTACCCCCCCTACTCCTTAATGTCCTGATGACTGGTCTACATCTAGTCACCATCCTTTACCCCCCTACTCCTTAATGTCCTGATGACTGGTCACCATCCTTTACCCCCCCCTACTCCTTAATGTCCTGATGACTGGTCTACATCTAGTCACCATCCTTTACCCCCCTACTCCTTAATGTCCTGATGACTGGTCTACATCTAGTCACCATCCTTTACCCCCCCTACTCCTTAATGTCCTGATGACTGGTCACCATCCTTTACCCCCCCTACTCCTTAATGTCCTGATGACTGGTCTTCATCTAGTCACCATCCTTTACCCCCCTACTCCTTAATGTCCTGATGACTGGTCTACATCTAGTCACCATCCTTTACCCCCCCCTACTCCTTAATGTCCTGATGACTGGTCTTCATCTAGTCACCATCCTTTACCCCCCTACTCCTTAATGTCCTGATGACTGGTCTACATCTAGTCACCATCCTTTACCCCCCTACTCCTTAATGTCCTGATGACTGGTCTACATCTAGTCACCACCACACATACAGGGTGTCATGACCAGATGCTTGTCCCCGCCCCCCCCCCCAACAATGGGATTTGTCCCCGCCCCCCCCAACAATGGGATTTGTCCCCGCCCCCCCAACAATGGGATTTGTCCCCGCCCCCCCAACAATGGGATTTGTCCCCGCCCCCCCCAAACAATGGGATTTGTCCCCGCCCCCCCCCAAACAATGGGATTTGTCCCCGCCCCCCCAACAATGGGATTTGTCCCCGCCCCCCCAACAATGGGATTTGTCCCCGCCCCCCCAACAATGGGATTTGTCCCCGCCCCCCCAACAATGGGATTTGTCCCCGCCCCCCCCCCCAACAATGGGATTTGTCCCCGCCCCCCCCCAACAATGGGATTTGTCCCCGCCCCCCCCCAACAATGGGATTTGTCCCCGCCCCCTCCCAACAATGGGATTTGTCCCCACCCCCCCAACAATGGGATTTGTCCCCGCCCCCCCCCCCCAACAATGGGATTTGTCCCCACCCCCCCAACAATGGGATTTGTCCCCACCCCCCCAACAATGGGATTTGTCCCCGCCCCCTCCCAACAATGGGATTTGTCCCCGCCCCCTCCCAACAATGGGATTTGTCCCCACCCCCCCAACAATGGGATTTGTCCCCACCCCCCCAACAATGGGATTTGTCCCCGCCCCCCCCCCCCAACAATGGGATTTGTCCCCGCCCCCCCCCCCCCAACAATGGGATTTGTCCCCGCCCCCCCCCCAACAATGGGATTTGTCCCCGCCCCCCCCCAACAATGGGATTTGTCCCCGCCCCCCCCCCAACAATGGGATTTGTCCCCGCTCCCCCAACAATGGGATTTGTCCCCGCCCCCCCCAACAATGGGATTAGTCCCCTATCCCCAACAATGGGATTTGTCCCCACCCCCCAACAATGGGATTTGTCCCCGCCCCCCCCCCAACAATGGGATTTGTCCCCGCCCCCCCCCCCCCAACAATGGGATTTGTCCCCGCCCCCCCCCCCCCAACAATGGGATTTGTCCCCGCCCCCCCCCCCCAACAATGGGATTTGTCCCCGCCCCCCCAACAATGGGATTTGTCCCCGCCCCCCCAACAATGGGATTTGTCCCCACCCCCCCCCAAACAATGGGATTTGTCCCCGCCCCCCCCAACAATGGGATTTGTCCCCGCCCCCCCAACAATGGGATTTGTCCCCGCCCCCCCAACAATGGGATTTGTCCCCGCCCCCCCCCCCCCCCCCAAACAATGGGATTTGTCCCCGCCCCCCCAACAATGGGATTTGTCCCCGCCCCCCCCCAACAATGGGATTTGTCCCCGCCCCCCCCAACAATGTCCCCACCCCCCCAACAATGGGATTTGTCCCCGCCCCCCCCCCCCCCCCAACAATGGGATTTGTCCCCACCCCCCCAACAATGGGATTTGTCCCCACCCCCCCAACAATGGGATTTGTCCCCACCCCCCCAACAATGGGACTTGTCCCCGCCCCCCCAACAATGGGACTTGTCCCCGCCCCCCCAACAATGGGATTTGTCCCCGCCCCCCCAACAATGGGATTTGTCCCCGCCCCCCCAACAATGGGATTTGTCCCCGCCCCCCCAACAATGGGATTTGTCCCCACCCCCCCAACAATGGGATTTGTCCCCACCCCCCCAACAATGGGATTTGTCCACAGCAGGCTCTCAAGTGCCTGCCTATTCCTCTCTTTGGATTGGTGGGTACATCTTGTTATTTGAATGCGTTTTTGGGGGCAGATATGTTTGTGAAAATGTTATTTTTAGGCCAATAAAAAGGCAGTTATTTGAAAGTCGGTCCGTTATGTCTAGTTTCAGACATCCTGGAGTGACATACGCTCCTGATGAACTCAGAGTAGCTGTGCTGTGAGACTAATGGAAATGGCCTAGTCGGTGTATTTAGAGCGCCTTGGTGAGAGTCTGGGAAGGTTTTTCATATTGGGGTAAGTTCATAACATAGGCTGTTGGTAGCTGGTGTGGGAGATAAATAGTTAGGCCATTCGTGTTCCTTCAGAGGGTGGACCATGTTGTTTTGGGTCGTTCCTAATGGATTATTCCTTTATTTTGTGTGGGAATGCTGGATTTTGACCGTGTACAATAGTTTACTCAATAGGCCTACAGCTGGTTTTCAAACATCCTCTCAAGGTCGTCCAGCAGCCTACTGTATTCCACAATGTCCCTGGCCTGGATTTGCTAGACAAAGTACATTTTTCTGTTCTCTTCAACAACCCCAATGTTGAGCTTTGTTCCGTGCTCTTGCTGGGCCTCATCCCTCTCAGTTAGTTAGCCTAGCCAACGGTCTTGTTGGTGGTGACTTGGTCAATGTTGAGCTTTGTTTCGTGCTCTTGCTGGGCCTCATCCCTCTCAGTTAGTTAGCCTAGCCAACGGTCTTGTTGGTGGTGACTTGGTCAATGTTGAGCTTTGTTTCGTGCTCTTGCTGGGCCTCATCCCTCTCAGTTAGTTAGCCTAGCCAACGGTCTTGTTGGTGGTGACTTGGTCAATGTTGAGCTTTGTTTCGTGCTCTTGCTGGGCCTCATCCCTCTCAGTTAGTTAGCCTAGCCAACGGTCTTGGGCCTAAACTGTAAAATGGGTTCGCCGTGTCTAGTTTGTGCTGCAAAGCTAGATGGAGAATGTTTGCTTCAAAAAGGGAAATGTAGAAAACATATTTTCAAAATACAATGTGAAGGCATCTGGGAAGTCAAAGATACTGCATCCGGGCCTACGTTTAGGCTGGTTGTTATTTTGCTCAGCTAGTTATTAAAAAAACACTTTAAAAAATATCACTATTCCCCCGACGCTTTACATAATCCTAAACTAAGGAGAGTGACGTTGCACCAAACACTTTATCTGCTAAAAGCTAATACTATTAGATGAGCAGTGTGTGTGTGTGAGGGTTGATACTCTGTGCTTTCATGATAGACGAGCCTCTTCCACAGGAGCCATGTGTTTTTAGGAAGATAAGACAACCTGACCTCACTGAAGCTGGCTGCACTAGTAGGTCAGGTCAGCTGTTGTCAACAAACCAGCTAATCCAACTCCTATGATCAATGACTTGCACTGCTCAGCTATGTGACCAACCAGGACATGGAGTTCACCCCTACCCCTGGCTCCTATTGGCAAGGACTTTGACAGGGAGGAGGGGCTTATGGCCAGCTCCAGACTGTGATTGGCTATCATCACTCGTTGTCAGTCACTCCATGTTGTCCTTAACCAGTGGTCAGCAACCTTTCCCAGTCAAAAAGCCAAGGTCTAAGATCTTAAATATACAATTAAAATGGACTTAAATGTACCATTAACCTCCTAAAAAAATAGTTATTTAGGAATGAGGTTGGTGCAGTATTCCTAATACATTATCACAGCATATTCACCATATGCCTGGCCTGACAATCTTGTTCTTCTCAAGCCGTATTATATTTCAAAACACAACAGTTGGTGTAGCAGTAGCTCGGCAGAGCTGAGGGTATCATGACAACACAACAGTTGGTGTAGCAGTAGCTCGGCAGAGCTGAGGGTATCATGACAACACAACAGTTGGTGTAGCAGTAGCTCGGCAGAGCTGAGGGTATCATGACAACACAACAGTTGGTGTAGCAGTAGCTCGGCAGAGCTGAGGGTATCATGACAACACAACAGTTGGTGTAGCAGTAGCTCGGCAGAGCTGAGGGTATCATGACAACACAACAGTTGGTGTAGCAGTCGCTCGGCAGAGCTGAGGGTATCATGACAACACAACAGTTGGTGTAGCAGTAGCTCGGCAGAGCTGAGGGTATCATGACAACACAACAGTTGGTGTAGCAGTCGCTCGGCAGAGCTGAGGGTATCATGACAACACAACAGTTGGTGTAGCAGTAGCTCGGCAGAGCTGAGGGTATCATGACAACACAACAGTTGGTGTAGCAGTCGCTCGGCAGAGCTGAGGGTATCATGACAACACAACAGTTGGTGTAGCAGTAGCTCGGCAGAGCTGAGGGTATCATGACAACACAACAGTTGGTGTAGCAGTAGCTCGGCAGAGCTGAGGGTATCATGACAACACAACAGTTGGTGTAGCAGTCGCTCGGCAGAGCTGAGGGTATCATGACAACACAACAGTTGGTGTAGCAGTAGCTCGGCAGAGCTGAGGGTATCATGACAACACAACAGTTGGTGTAGCAGTAGCTCGGCAGAGCTGAGGGTATCAGGACAACACAACAGTTGGTGTAGCAGTAGCTCGGCAGAGCTGAGGGTATCATGACAACACAACAGTTGGTGTAGCAGTAGCTCGGCAGAGCTGAGGGTATCATGACAACACAACAGTTGGTGAAGCAGTAGCTCGGCAGAGCTGAGGGTATCATGACAACACAACAGTTGGTGTAGCAGTAGCTCGGCAGAGCTGAGGGTATCATGACAACACAACAGTTGGTGTAGCAGTCGCTCGGCAGAGCTGAGGGTATCATGACAACACAACAGTTGGTGAAGCAGTAGCTCGGCAGAGCTGAGCGTATCATGACAACACAACAGTTGGTGTAGCAGTAGCTCGGCAGAGCTGAGGGTATCATGACAACACAACAGTTGGTGTAGCAGTAGCTCGGCAGAGCTGAGCGTATCATGACAACACAACAGTTGGTGTAGCAGTCGCTCGGCAGAGCTGAGGGTATCATGACAACACAACAGTTGGTGTAGCAGTAGCTCGGCAGAGCTGAGCGTATCATGACAACACAACAGTTGGTGTAGCAGTAGCTCGGCAGAGCTGAGGGTATCATGACAACACAACAGTTGGTGTAGCAGTAGCTCGGCAGAGCTGAGGGTATCATGACAACACAACAGTTGGTGTAGCAGTAGCTCGGCAGAGCTGAGGGTATCATGACAACACAACAGTTGGTGTAGCAGTAGCTCGGCAGAGCTGAGGGTATCATGACAACACAACAGTTGGTGTAGCAGTAGCTCGGCAGAGCTGAGGGTATCATGACAACACAACAGTTGGTGTAGCAGTAGCTCGGCAGAGCTGAGGGTATAGCAGTAGCTCGGCAGAGCTGAGGGTATCATGACAACACAACAGTTGGTGTAGCAGTCGCTCGGCAGAGCTGAGGGTATCATGACAACACAACAGTTGGTGTAGCAGTCGCTCGGCAGAGCTGAGGGTATCATGACAACACAACAGTTGGTGTAGCAGTAGCTCGGCAGAGCTGAGGGTATCATGACAACACAACAGTTGGTGTAGCAGTCGCTCGGCAGAGCTGAGGGTATCATGACAACACAACAGTTGGTGTAGCAGTAGCTCGGCAGAGCTGAGGGTATCATGACAACACAACAGTTGGTGTAGCAGTAGCTCGGCAGAGCTGAGGGTATCATGACAACACAACAGTTGGTGTAGCAGTAGCTCGGCAGAGCTGAGGGTATCATGACAACACAACAGTTGGTGTAGCAGTAGCTCGGCAGAGCTGAGGGTATCATGACAACACAACAGTTGGTGTAGCAGTAGCTCGGCAGAGCTGAGGGTATCATGACAACACAACAGTTGGTGTAGCAGTAGCTCGGCAGAGCTGAGGGTATCATGACAACACAACAGTTGGTGTAGCAGTAGCTCGGCAGAGCTGAGGGTATCATGACAACACAACAGTTGGTGTAGCAGTAGCTCGGCAGAGCTGAGGGTTTCATGACAACACAACAGTTGGTGTAGCAGTAGCTCGGCAGAGCTGAGGGTATCATGACAACACAACAGTTGGTGTAGCAGTAGCTCGGCAGAGCTGAGGGTATCATGACAACACAACAGTTGGTGTAGCAGTAGCTCGGCAGAGCTGAGGGTATCATGACAACACAACAGTTGGTGTAGCAGTCGCTCGGCAGAGCTGAGGGTATCATGACAACACAACAGTTGGTGTAGCAGTAGCTCGGCAGAGCTGAGCGTATCATGACAACACAACAGTTGGTGTAGCAGTAGCTCGGCAGAGCTGAGGGTATCATGACAACACAACAGTTGGTGTAGCAGTAGCTCGGCAGAGCTGAGGGTATCATGACAACACAACAGTTGGTGTAGCAGTAGCTCGGCAGAGCTGAGGGTATCATGACAACACAACAGTTGGTGTAGCAGTAGCTCGGCAGAGCTGAGGGTATCATGACAACACAACAGTTGGTGTAGCAGTAGCTCGGCAGAGCTGAGGGTATCATGACAACACAACAGTTGGTGTAGCAGTAGCTCGGCAGAGCTGAGGGTATCATGACAACACAACAGTTGGTGTAGCAGTAGCTCGGCAGAGCTGAGGGTATCATGACAACACAACAGTTGGTGTAGCAGTCGCTCGGCAGAGCTGAGGGTATCATGACAACACAACAGTTGGTGTAGCAGTCGCTCGGCAGAGCTGAGGGTATCATGACAACACAACAGTTGGTGTAGCAGTAGCTCGGCAGAGCTGAGGGTATCATGACAACACAACAGTTGGTGTAGCAGTCGCTCGGCAGAGCTGAGGGTATCATGACAACACAACAGTTGGTGTAGCAGTAGCTCGGCAGAGCTGAGGGTATCATGACAACACAACAGTTGGTGTAGCAGTAGCTCGGCAGAGCTGAGGGTATCATGACAACACAACAGTTGGTGTAGCAGTAGCTCGGCAGAGCTGAGGGTATCATGACAACACAACAGTTGGTGTAGCAGTAGCTCGGCAGAGCTGAGGGTATCATGACAACACAACAGTTGGTGTAGCAGTAGCTCGGCAGAGCTGAGGGTATCATGACAACACAACAGTTGGTGTAGCAGTAGCTCGGCAGAGCTGAGGGTATCATGACAACACAACAGTTGGTGTAGCAGTAGCTCGGCAGAGCTGAGGGTATCATGACAACACAACAGTTGGTGTAGCAGTCGCTCGGCAGAGCTGAGGGTATCATGACAACACAACAGTTGGTGTAGCAGTAGCTCGGCAGAGCTGAGCGTATCATGACAACACAACAGTTGGTGTAGCAGTAGCTCGGCAGAGCTGAGGGTATCATGACAACACAACAGTTGGTGTAGCAGTAGCTCGGCAGAGCTGAGGGTATCATGACAACACAACAGTTGGTGTAGCAGTAGCTCGGCAGAGCTGAGGGTATCATGACAACACAACAGTTGGTGTAGCAGTAGCTCGGCAGAGCTGAGGGTATCATGACAACACAACAGTTGGTGTAGCAGTAGCTCGGCAGAGCTGAGGGTATCATGACAACACAACAGTTGGTGTAGCAGTAGCTCGGCAGAGCTGAGAGTATCATGACAACACAACAGTTGGTGTAGCAGTAGCTCGGCAGAGCTGAGGGTATCATGACAACACAACAGTTGGTGTAGCAGTCGCTCGGCAGAGCTGAGGGTATCATGACAACACAACAGTTGGTGTAGCAGTCGCTCGGCAGAGCTGAGGGTATCATGACAACACAACAGTTGGTGTAGCAGTAGCTCGGCAGAGCTGAGGGTATCATGACAACACAACAGTTGGTGTAGCAGTCGCTCGGCAGAGCTGAGGGTATCATGACAACACAACAGTTGGTGTAGCAGTAGCTCGGCAGAGCTGAGGGTATCATGACAACACAACAGTTGGTGTAGCAGTAGCTCGGCAGAGCTGAGGGTATCATGACAACACAACAGTTGGTGTAGCAGTAGCTCGGCAGAGCTGAGGGTATCATGACAACACAACAGTTGGTGTAGCAGTAGCTCGGCAGAGCTGAGGGTATCATGACAACACAACAGTTGGTGTAGCAGTAGCTCGGCAGAGCTGAGGGTATCATGACAACACAACAGTTGGTGTAGCAGTAGCTCGGCAGAGCTGAGGGTATCATGACAACACAACAGTTGGTGTAGCAGTAGCTCGGCAGAGCTGAGGGTATCATGACAACACAACAGTTGGTGTAGCAGTAGCTCGGCAGAGCTGAGCGTATCATGACAACACAACAGTTGGTGTAGCAGTAGCTCGGCAGAGCTGAGGGTATCATGACAACACAACAGTTGGTGTAGCAGTAGCTCGGCAGAGCTGAGGGTATCATGACAACACAACAGTTGGTGTAGCAGTCGCTCGGCAGAGCTGAGGGTATCATGACAACACAACAGTTGGTGTAGCAGTAGCTCGGCAGAGCTGAGGGTATCATGACAACACAACAGTTGGTGTAGCAGTAGCTCGGCAGAGCTGAGGGTATCATGACAACACAACAGTTGGTGTAGCAGTAGCTCGGCAGAGCTGAGGGTATCATGACAACACAACAGTTGGTGTAGCAGTAGCTCGGCAGAGCTGAGGGTATCATGACAACACAACAGTTGGTGTAGCAGTAGCTCGGCAGAGCTGAGGGTATCATGACAACACAACAGTTGGTGTAGCAGTAGCTCGGCAGAGCTGAGGGTATCATGACAACACAACAGTTGGTGTAGCAGTCGCTCGGCAGAGCTGAGGGTATCATGACAACACAACAGTTGGTGTAGCAGTAGCTCGGCAGAGCTGAGGGTATCATGACAACACAACAGTTGGTGTAGCAGTCGCTCGGCAGAGCTGAGGGTATCATGACAACACAACAGTTGGTGTAGCAGTAGCTCGGCAGAGCTGAGGGTATCATGACAACACAACAGTTGGTGTAGCAGTTGCTCGGCAGAGCTGAGGGTATCATGACAACACAACAGTTGGTGTAGCAGTAGCTCGGCAGAGCTGAGGGTATCATGACAACACAACAGTTGGTGTAGCAGTTGCTCGGCAGAGCTGAGGGTATCATGACAACACAACAGTTGGTGTAGCAGTAGCTCGGCAGAGCTGAGGGTATCATGACAACACAACAGTTGGTGTAGCAGTAGCTCGGCAGAGCTGAGGGTATCATGACAACACAACAGTTGGTGTAGCAGTAGCTCGGCAGAGCTGAGGGTATCATGACAACACAACAGTTGGTGTAGCAGTAGCTCGGCAGAGCTGAGGGTATCATGACAACACAACAGTTGGTGTAGCAGTAGCTCGGCAGAGCTGAGGGTATCATGACAACACAACAGTTGGTGTAGCAGTAGCTCGGCAGAGCTGAGGGTATCATGACAACACAACAGTTGGTGTAGCAGTAGCTCGGCAGAGCTGAGGGTATCATGACAACACAACAGTTGGTGTAGCAGTAGCTCGGCAGAGCTGAGGGTATCATGACAACACAACAGTTGGTGTAGCAGTAGCTCGGCAGAGCTGAGGGTATCATGACAACACAACAGTTGGTGTAGCAGTAGCTCGGCAGAGCTGAGGGTATCATGACAACACAACAGTTGGTGTAGCAGTAGCTCGGCAGAGCTGAGGGTATCATGACAACACAACAGTTGGTGTAGCAGTAGCTCG
Source organism: Oncorhynchus clarkii lewisi (assembly GCF_045791955.1). Lineage (NCBI taxonomy): Eukaryota > Metazoa > Chordata > Actinopteri > Salmoniformes > Salmonidae > Oncorhynchus > Oncorhynchus clarkii. The sequence continues at coordinate 83,874 of NW_027258071.1, read as the reverse complement.
GCAGAGCTGAGGGTATCATGACAACACAACAGTTGGTGTAGCAGTAGCTCGGCAGAGCTGAGGGTATCATGACAACACAACAGTTGGTGTAGCAGTAGCTCGGCAGAGCTGAGGGTATCATGACAACACAACAGTTGGTGTAGCAGTAGCTCGGCAGAGCTGAGGGTATCATGACAACACAACAGTTGGTGTAGCAGTAGCTCGGCAGAGCTGAGGGTATCATGACAACACAACAGTTGGTGTAGCAGTTGCTCGGCAGAGCTGAGGGTATCATGACAACACAACATTTGGTGTAGCAGTAGCTCGGCAGAGCTGAGGGTATCATGACAACACAACAGTTGGTGTAGCAGTAGCTCGGCAGAGCTGAGGGTATCATGACAACACAACAGTTGGTGTAGCAGTAGCTCGGCAGAGCTGAGGGTATCATGACAACACAACAGTTGGTGTAGCAGTAGCTCGGCAGAGCTGAGGGTATCATGACAACACAACAGTTGGTGTAGCAGTAGCTCGGCAGAGCTGAGGGTATCATGACAACACAACAGTTGGTGTAGCAGTAGCTCGGCAGAGCTGAGGGTATCATGACAACACAACAGTTGGTGTAGCAGTAGCTCGGCAGAGCTGAGGGTATCATGACAACACAACAGTTGGTGTAGCAGTAGCTCGGCAGAGCTGAGGGTATCATGACAACACAACAGTTGGTGTAGCAGTAGCTCGGCAGAGCTGAGGGTATCATGACAACACAACAGTTGGTGTAGCAGTAGCTCGGCAGAGCTGAGGGTATCATGACAACACAACAGTTGGTGTAGCAGTAGCTCGGCAGAGCTGAGGGTATCATGACAACACAACAGTTGGTGTAGCAGTAGCTCGGCAGAGCTGAGGGTATCATGACAACACAACAGTTGGTGTAGCAGTCGCTCGGCAGAGCTGAGGGTATCATGACAACACAACAGTTGGTGTAGCAGTAGCTCGGCAGAGCTGAGGGTATCATGACAACACAACAGTTGGTGTAGCAGTAGCTCGGCAGAGCTGAGGGTATCATGACAACACAACAGTTGGTGTAGCAGTAGCTCGGCAGAGCTGAGGGTATCATGACAACACAACAGTTGGTGTAGCAGTAGCTCGGCAGAGCTGAGGGTATCATGACAACACAACAGTTGGTGTAGCAGTCGCTCGGCAGAGCTGAGGGTATCATGACAACACAACAGTTGGTGTAGCAGTCGCTCGGCAGAGCTGAGGGTATCATGACAACACAACAGTTGGTGTAGCAGTAGCTCGGCAGAGCTGAGGGTATCATGACAACACAACAGTTGGTGTAGCAGTAGCTCGGCAGAGCTGAGGGTATCATGACAACACAACAGTTGGTGTAGCAGTTGCTCGGCAGAGCTGAGGGTATCATGACAACACAACAGTTGGTGTAGCAGTTGCTCGGCAGAGCTGAGCGTATCATGACAACACAACAGTTGGTGTAGCAGTAGCTCGGCAGAGCTGAGCGTATCATGACAACACAACAGTTGGTGTAGCAGTCGCTCGGCAGAGCTGAGCGTATCATGACGTCCGTGATCTTCAGGTTGTCCGACTTGGATGACCGTTCAAAAACGTTTTTTTCCCAGTCAGATCTCGTCCTTCCCAGTTGTCTTGAACACACTGAAGTCTGAGATTTCCGAGTTCTCCGTTGTTTTGAACACATCATTAGTCTCAGCAGAGAGAGAGAGAGAGCAGCAGAGGAGGATCCCTGCTCTGGTTTTCCTTTCCTCCGGTGAGTCTGACCAGAGAGGAGGGGATACACTGTCTTACACGTGGAACTTGAGTCACACTGCATCGCACAAATTCATGACCAGAGAAAGTGAAAGATTCCTTGATATTAAAATAGACGAGCTGCTAATAATAAGAAAAAGGAAGGGCTGTCGATACACACGGCTACTCATTCATTTCAGCTGCAGGGCGAGTGGAAGTCGGGAGAAGAGCTTTTATGTTCTGTAATACTGTTGAATATTAACTTTAACATGAAGTCATAAAAACAGCAGCTCTTTGCTGTATTCTTTGACAGTCTCTTTATGGTTTTAAAAGGTATGAAATCTCACGTAGGCTAGTATCAAACGTTGCTGTGGAAGATGTCGGCATGGTGATTTTTGAGCTATCCGATTGGCCAGTGCAGCGGGCCCACTTGATTTAGCCACAGATCTCCCAGTCCGCCGGGTAGGACGAGTTTGTGTTTTTAGACAAATTTAAATGGTTGAACATGGGAACACTTGGCCTATCAGGTGCTCAGGGCTTCAGAATCAAGTGCACCCACCGCCAACAGGGCTTCTGAATCGAGTGCACCCACCGCCAACAGGGCTTCTGAATCGAGTGCACCCACCGCCAACAGGGCTTCTGAATCGAGTGCACCCACCGCCAACAGGGCTTCTGAATCGAGTGCACCCACCGCCAACAGGGCTTCTGAATCGAGTGCACCCACCGCCAACAGGGCTTCTGAATCGAGTGCACCCACCGCCAACAGGGCTTCAGAATCAAGTGCACCCACCGCCAACAGGGCTTCTGAATCGAGTGCACCCACCGCCAACAGGGCTTCTGAATCGAGTGCACCCACCGCCAACAGGGCTTCTGAATCGAGTGCACCCACCGCCAACAGGGCTTCTGAATCGAGTGCACCCACCGCCAACAGGGCTTCTGAATCAAGTGCACCCACCGCCAACAGGGCTTCTGAATCAAGTGCACCCACCGCCAACAGGGCTTCTGAATCAAGTGCACCCACCGCCAACAGGGCTTCTGAATCAAGTGCACCCACCGCCAACAGGGCTTCTGAATCAAGTGCACCCACCGCCAACAGGGCTTCTGAATCAAGTGCACCCACCGCCAACATGGCTTCTGAATCAAGTGCACCCACCGCCAACATGGCTTCTGAATCAAGTGCACCCACCGCCAACAGGGCTTCTGAATCAAGTGCACCCACCGCCAACAGGGCTTCTGAATCAAGTGCACCCACCGCCTTTGAATCAAGTGCACCCCACTGCCAACAGGGCTTCTGAATCAAGTGCACCCACTGCCAACAGGGCTTCTGAATCAAGTGCACCCACTGCCAACAGGGCTTCTGAATCAAGTGCACCCCACCGCCAACAGGGCTTCTGAATCAAGTGCACCCACCGCCAACAGGGCTTCTGAATCAAGTGCACTCACCGCCAACAGGGCTTCTGAATCAAGTGCACCCACCGCCAACAGGGCTTCTGAATCAAGTGCACCCACCGCCAACAGGGCTTCTGAATCTAGTGCACCCACCGCCAACAGGGCTTCTGAATCTAGTGCACCCACCGCCAACAGGGCTTCTGAATCAAGTGCGCCCACTGCCAACAGGGCTTCTGAATCAAGTGCGCCCACTGCCAACAGGGCTTCTGAATCAAGTGCACCCACCGCCAACCGGGCTTCTGAATCAAGTGCGCCCACTGCCAACAGGGCTTCTGAATCAAGTGCGCCCACTGCCAACAGGGCTTCTGAATCAAGTGCACCCACCGCCAACCGGGCTTCTGAATCAAGTGCGCCCACTGCCAACAGGGCTTCTGAATCAAGTGCACCCACCGCCAACCGGGCTTCTGAATCAAGTGCGCCCACCGCCAACAGGGCTTCTGAATCAAGTGCACCCACCGCCAACCGGGCTTCTGAATCAAGTGCGCCCACCGCCAACAGGGCTTCTGAATCAAGTGCACCCACCGCCAACCGGGCTTCTGAATCAAGTGCACCCACCGCCAACCGGGCAACACAAATAATAATATAAATGTAGCTCATGTCTTCATCGTTGTCTTTTGTCCAGAAATGTTTGGTGATCGACTAGGAATGCCTTGTGGATGGCGATCGACCAGTTGGTGACCTGTGTCCTAAACGCTTTCCTCCTTTCCTCCCCTCTACAGGTGACTAACAGCATGTTTAGTGCTACCAGAAAGAGGTTTGTAGAAGGGGTGGAGAGTGACTACCCCGACGACACTGTGTATTATGGCCAGACATCCATGTTCCCTCATCCATCAGACAAAGACGTAAGTGATGCTACCAGCATGTTGCAACCTTTGACCCCCTATTATGAGGTGACTGATTCGTCAGTTGTCACTTAGTCAGTAAAACCCGTAGAGGTTGAATCCAGACTCCTTGGCTCTCTGTGGTCTGGATTCATGTGGGGGTGAACGGCTTCGTTGCAGTCATCTAAGCTTATGTTTCTGTTGCTATGACATTATTTTCAAAGCTGATCTTTTGGCGTTTCTGCTTTTCCTCAGTAACGGTTTGGTTAAATGTGTGTCTGGTTGGGTGGTTTATAGGGAAGTGGACATGACTCATTCACTCTTAGTTACAGTGAATAGAGAGGAGTCACATGGTGACATTACTACATCCAGATATGGAACATCCTAACAGTGGTCTCTACGAGATGAACTCCTCTGAATCCTGGGCCTGCTATGTGACTGATCACATAGAGACCAGGTTAGATTTAAGCCTTCTATCTAGACAGGATGACATCTAACCCGGACCATCTAGACAGGATATCCATAGAGAAGAGCAGAACAAGGCATTCATAACCCAGGTCTCAGAGTTCAATAGAGATTTCACTCTGCTTGTGTTCCAAATGGCACCCTATTCCCTATATAGTGCACTACTTTTGACCAGGGCTCCTATGAAAGGAGAATATGGAACTCAGGGGATAGGGTGCATTTGGGACACAACCTCTGCCTGGGACTCCTTCCATTTGTTAATCAGAGGCCACATTGGAGCCGTTGGCTCCCTGCGGAATTGTTGGTGCCAAAGACCCGAGCAGGCCACCTTGATCTGGTGCCTGAAGAGTTCTGAGTTTTCCTTCAGTTCTCTGGGAATGGGGGGGGATACAATCAGGGATGTGTCCCCAATGGACCCCTATTCCCTATGTAGTGCACTACCCTGTGGGCCCTGGTCAAAAAGTAGGGTGTTTATATAGTAAATTGATTGCCTTTTCAGAAGCTGCCCAGGACGAACCATGTTGGTTAGTTGACACTTGTGTGGGAAGGAACAATGGACCTACAGTGTTCTCTGGGACCAGAGACAGGGCAGACAGCCAGGGACATAAAACCCTCAGTTAGCAAGCATCTCTGTGTGTTGTGATCATCTCCGAGGTTCCCTTCATAATGATCCAGCCTGTTAGTCAGACAGACAAACATACAGGAGTCAGGAGAAGGCTCAGGAAATATGCTGACAGTCTCTTTGTCAAGTCTTTACCCCCAGTTCCTCCGGTCCTCTCTCCTGGCCAAGTTATGGAGAGCCTCAGATCTTCTCCTCCAGCCTGTTAGTCAGACAGACAAACATACAGGAGTCAGGAGAAGGCTCAGGAAATATGCTGACAGTCTCTGTGTCAAGTCTTTACCCCCAGTTCCTCCGGTCCTCTCTCCTGGCCAAGTTATGGAGAGCCTCAGATCTTCTCCTCCAGTGCTGTTTGATAAGTAGCGAGGAGATGTTTTTGAGAAAGATCCTTGAGTCTGAGCACCCGTCATCATGTTCCCAGTCCCACAACAACAGACGTTGTTGTCAGTTGTGCCCACTACTCCAAGGCTACGTTCCCTCCCTGAGAAGAACCCACTGGACCCAACTCTGTGGGAGGCAGACTGACTGGGACCCAACTCTGTGGGAGGCAGACTGACTGGAGCCCAACTCTGTGGGAGGCAGACTGACTGGAGCCCAACTCTGTGGGAGGCAGACTGACTGGAGCCCAACTCTGTGGGAGGCAGACTGACTGGAGCCCAACTCTGTGGGAGGCAGACTGACTGGAGCCCAACTCTGTGGGAGGCAGACTGACTGGAGCCTAACTCTGTGGGAGGCAGACTGACTGGAGCCTAACTCTGTGGGAGGCAGACTGACTGGAGCCCAACTCTTTGGGTGGCAGACTGACTGGAGCCCAACTCTGTGGGAGGCAGACTGACTGGAGCCCAACTCTGTGGGAGGCAGACTGACTGGAGCCCAACTCTGTGGGAGGCAGACTGACTGGAGCCCAACTCTGTGGGAGGCAGACTGACTGGAGCCCAACTCTGTGGGAGGCAGACTGACTGGAGCCCAACTCTGTGGGAGGCAGACTGACTGGAGCCCAACTCTGTGGGAGGCAGACTGACTGGAGCCCAACTCTGTGGGAGGCAGACTGACTGGAGCCCAACTCTGTGGGAGGCAGACTGACTGGAGCCCAACTCTGTGGGAGGCAGACTGACTGGAGCCCAACTCTGTGGGAGGCAGACTGACTGGAGCCTAACTCTGTGGGAGGCAGACTGACTGGAGCCTAACTCTGTGGGAGGCAGACTGACTGGAGCCCAACTCTTTGGGTGGCAGACTGACTGGAGCCCAACTCTGTGGGAGGCAGACTGACTGGAGCCCAACTCTGTGGGAGGCAGACTGACTGGAGCCCAACTCTGTGGGAGGCAGACTGACTGGAGCCCAACTCTGTGGGAGGCAGACTGACTGGAGCCCAACTCTGTGGGAGGCAGACTGACTGGAGCCCAACTCTGTGGGAGGCAGACTGACTGGAGCCCAACTCTGTGGGAGGCAGACTGACTGGAGCCCAACTCTGTGGGACGCAGACTGACTGGAGCCCAACTCTGTGGGACGCAGACTGACTGGAGCCCAACTCTGTGGGAGGCAGACTGACTGGAGCCCAACTCTGTGGGAGGCAGACTGACTGGAGCCCAACTCTGTGGGAGGCAGACTGACTGGAGCCCAACTCTGTGGGAGGCAGACTGACTGGAGCCCAACTCTGTGGGAGGCAGACTGACTGGAGCCCAACTCTGTGGGAGGCAGACTGACTGGAGCCCAACTCTGTGGGAGGCAGACTGACTGGAGCCCAACTCTGTGGGAGGCAGAGGAATGCCTTTCTACTCTAACCTCGGAGCAAGGCCCCTACGCAGGACACGCTGCGCAGGACCACGCTGCGGGTGAGGGGACAATGGTGACAGCGGCCAAGCATGAACCCAACTACTGATGGTGTGGGCATTGTGGTTTGTGTTGAGTCCCCATGCTTTACCATAGCCTCCATTATTATGGTGTCTAACAGCCATATAAGGGCTTCTGTTATCAGCCAATAACATATCAAAGGGTTTATCACCCACACAGTCTGCTCTGAGGGAATTCTGCTGCTTTAAGGCTCACCGCCATCATCAAAACAGGTACCTCAGCTCATCGGTCAGAGAAGAGGTATTAAACCCCTAAAGAGATCATCTGTCCTGAAACCTGTCTGATAACAGCTCTACTGAACCCCTAGAGAGATCATCTGTCCTGAAACCTGTCTGATAACAGCTCTACTGAACCCCTAGAGAGATCATATGTCCTGAAACCTGTCTGATAACAGCTCTACTGAACCTAGAGAGAGATCATCTGTCCTGAAACCTGTCTGATAACAGCTCTACTGAACCTAGAGAGAGCATCATCTGTCCTGAAACCTGTCTGATAACAGCTCTACTGAACCTAGAGAGCATCATCTGTCCTGAAACCAGACCTGTCTGATAACAGCTCTACTGAACCTAGAGAGAGATCATCTGTCCTGAAACCTGTCTGATAACAGCTCAACTGAACCTAGAGAGATCATCTGTCCTGAAACCTGTCTGATAACAGCTCTACTGAACCTAGAGAGAGCATCATCTGTCCTGAAACCTGTCTGATAACAGCTCTACTGAACCTAGAGAGCATCATCTGTCCTGAAACCAGACCTGTCTGATAACAGCTCTACTGAACCTAGAGAGAGCCTCATCTGTCCTGAAACCAGACCTGTCTGATAACAGCTCTACTGAACCTAGAGAGAGATCATCTGTCCTGAAACCTGTCTGATAACAGCTCTACTGAACCCCTAGAGAGATCATCTGTCCTGAAACCTGTCTGATAACAGCTCTACTGAACCTAGAGAGAGATCATCTGTCCTGAAACCTGTCTGATAACAGCTCAACTGAACCTAGAGAGAGATCATCTGTCCTGAAACCTGTCTGATAACAGCTCTACTGAACCTAGAGAGAGATCATCTGTCCTGAAACCTGTCTGATAACAGCTCTACTGAACCTAGAGAGCGCATCATCTGTCCTGAAACCAGACCTGTCTGATAACAGCTCTACTGAACCTAGAGAGATCTTCATCTGTCCTGAAACCTGTCTGATAACAGCTCTACTGAACCTAGAGAGCGCATATCTGTCCTGAAACCTGTCTGATAACAGCTCTACTGAACCTAGAGAGAGATCATCTGTCCTGAAACCAGACCTGTCTGATAACAGCTCTACTGAACCTAGAGAGAGATCATCTGTCCTGAAACCTGTCTGATAACAGCTCTACTGAACCTAGAGAGAGATCATCTGTCCTGAAACCTGTCTGATAACAGCTCTACTGAACCTAGAGAGATCATCTGTCCTGAAACCTGTCTGATAACAGCTCTACTGAACCTAGAGAGAGATCATCTGTCCTGAAACCTGTCTGATAACAGCTCTACTGAACCTAGAGAGCGCATCATCTGTTTTGAAACCAGACCTGTCTGATAACAGCTCTACTGAACCTAGAGAGCGATCATCTGTCCTGAAACCTGTCTGATAACAGCTCTACTGAACCTAGAGAGATCATCATCTGTCCTGAAACCAGACCTGTCTGATAACCGCTCTACTGAACCTAGAGAGATCATCATCTGTCCTGAAACCAGACCTGTCTGATAACAGCTCCACTGACTGGTGCTTCTCTATTGGATAGTTTTGACTCCCAGGACTTTAAAGAACTTATAACCAGCTCCTGGTAAGCAGACACATCTGATGGGCATCTAAACTCTCTGTACAAGGAGCTTCTTAGCAGAGCAGTAGTGAAACTGGGAAGGGACTCTGACATCTAAAGGGTTGTTTTATGGCCAGCTAAACTGGACTCTGCTAGTGGGTGTGATGATAAATATGTGTTATAACCTCAACGCTGTGATCACCTCTCATTTAGACGAGTGCTGAGGATATCATCATGTAATATACCGTTTAGCAGACAGCTTTGTGTCAGTCATGCCTGCATACATGTTAACGTATGGGTGGTCTAAAGATGTGCAGCTCAGATTGGACTAGGTTCTGGTCCCTTCATACCAGTACAGTGTGTAGGCCACTTTGGTAGAAAGGATAACGAGATGAGCAGGTCCAAGTCTTAAGTCCAACCCAGAAACTTCCCTCGGGTCAGAGGTAACGAGCCGTGCTGATGGAATGTGACGCCAACCGGCTCTGGGTTCTATAGGTGGGACAGGATTCCGGAGTTCTTGGGTTCAAGGAGCAGGTAGCAGGGCTCGGTTCAGTCCAGTCTGGAAGAATTCAGACAACTTCTAGTCGTCTGCTGTGCCATACTGCTTCTAGCCAGAGGATGGATTTGTCTCCCCTGTAAAATAGCTGTATTATCTCAATAGTATCCTCTCATCACACATTTGGTTCATATTTTTTTTTACACACTTGTGTTCTGTGCTAAAGATATTCTCTCATTGTGGGGTATAATTCACACCATTTGCATATTTCATGTGCTTAAGCAAATGACACCAGTTAATGCTGGTTCTGTTTCAGACCGTCATGTTTCTCAACGTTGTTTTCCTTGTCCCCTTTTAGACTGAACCAGAGAACTAAACACTGATCACATGATGAACGGACAGGCTTGTCTCATTTAGACTGAACCAGAGAACTAAACACTGATCACATGATGAACGGACAGGCTTGTCTCATTTAGACTGAACCAGAGAACTAAACACTGATCACATGATGAACTGACAGGCTTGTCTCATTTAGACTGAACCAGAGAACTAAACACTGATCACATGATGAACTGACAGGCTTGTCTCATTTAGACTGAACCAGAGAACTAAACACTGATCACATGATGAACTGACAGGCTTGTCTCATTTAGACTGAACCAGAGAACTAAACACTGATCACATGATGAACTGACAGGCTTGTCTCATTTAGACTGAACCAGAGAACTAAACACTGATCACATGATGAACGGACAGGCTTGTCTCATTTAGACTGAACCAGAGAACTAAACACTGATCACATGATGAACTGACAGGCTTGTCTCATTTAGACTGAACCAGAGAACTAAACACTGATCACATGATGAACTGACAGGCTTGTCCCCTTTTAGACTGAACCAGAGAACTAAACACTGATCACATGATGAACTGACAGGCTTGTCTCATTTAGACTGAACCAGAGAACTAAACAATGATCACATGATGCACTGACAGGCTTGTCTCATTTAGACTGAACCAGAGAACTAAACACTGATCACATGATGAACTGACAGGCTTGTCTCATTTAGACTGAACCAGAGAACTAAACACTGACCACATGATGAACTGACAGGCTTGTCCCCTTTTAGACTGAACCAGAGAACTAAACACTGATCACATGATGAACTGACAGGCTTGTCTCATTTAGACTGAACCAGAGAACTAAACACTGATCACATGATGAACTGACAGGCTTGTCTCATTTAGACTGAACCAGAGAACTAAACACTGATCACATGATGAACGGACAGGCTTGTCTCATTTAGACTGAACCAGAGAACTAAACACTGATCACATGATGAACTGACAGACTGGTCTCATTTTTAGATTAAAAGGAACAACAACAGAAGTAGTGAAACAGTGTAAAGCCCCATCATTAGGAAAATTAAACATTTCATTATTGTCACTTTCTCTGCTCCTGAAGTTGGTTGGTTTACCTGATGACAGCCAACCATATACAGCTTTACCTGATGACAGCCAACCATATACAGCTTTACCTGATGACAGCCAACCATATACAGCTTTACCTGATGACAGCCAACCATATACACCTTTACCTGATGACAGCCAACCATATACAGCTTTACCTGATGACAGCCAACCATATACACCTTTACCTGATGATAGCCAACCATATACACCTTTACCTGATGACAGCCAACCATATACACCTTTACCTGATGACAGCCAACCATATACACATTTACCTGATGACAGCCAACCATATACACCTTTACTTGATGACAGCCAACCATATACAGCTTTACCTGATGACAGCCAACCATATACAGCTTTACCTGATGACAGCCAACCATATACAGCTTTACCTGATGACAGCCAACCATATACAGCTTTACCTGATGACAGCCAACCATATACAGCTTTACCTGATGACAGCCAACCATATACAGCTTTACCTGGTGACAGCCAACCATATACAGCTTTACCTGATGACAGCCAACCATATACAGCTTTACCTGATGACAGCCAACCATATACACCTTTACCTGATGACAGCCAACCATATACACCTTTACCTGATGACAGCTAACCATATACAGCTTTACCTGATGACAGCCAACCATATACAGCTTTACCTGATGACAGCCAACCATATACAGCTTTACCTGATGACAGCCAACCATATACAGCTTTACCTGATGACAGCCAACCATATACAGCTTTACCTGATGACAGCCAACCATATACAGCTTTACCTGATGACAGCCAACCATATACAGCTTTACCTGATGACAGCCAACCATATACAGCTTTACCTGGTGACAGCCAACCATATACAGCTTTACCTGATGACAGCCAACCATATACAGCTTTACCTGATGACAGCCAACCATATACACCTTTACCTGATGACAGCCAACCATATACACCTTTACCTGATGACAGCTAACCATATACAGCTTTACCTGATGACAGCCAACCATATACAGCTTTACCTGATGACAGCCAACCATATACAGCTTTACCTGATGACAGCCAACCATATACAGCTTTACCTGATGACAGCCAACCATAAACAGCTTTACCTGATGACAGCCAACCACATACAGCTTTACCTGATGACTGATGACAGCCAACCATATACAGCTTTACCTGATGACTGATGACAGCCAACCATATACATCTTTCCCTGATGACAGCCAACCATAAACAGCTTTACCTGATGACAGCCAACCATAAACAGCTTTACCTGATGACAGCCAACCATATACAGCTTTACCTGATGACAGCTAACCATATACAGCTTTACCTGATGACTGATGACAGCCAACCATATACATCTTTACCTGATGACAGCCAACCATAAACAGCTTTACCTGATGACAGCCAACCATAAACGGCTTTACCTGATGACAGCCAACCATGTACGGCTTTACCTGATGACAGCCAACCATATACAGCTTTACCTGATGACAGCCAACCATATACAGCTTTATCTGATGACTAATGACAGCCAACCATATACAGCTTTACCTGATGACAGCCAACCATATACAGCTTTACCTGATGACTAATAACAGCCAACCATATACAGCTTTACCTGATGACAGCCAACCATATACAGCTTTACATGTACATGTCGATCCAGAGCATCCCAAACATGCTGAATGGGTCACATGTCAGAGTATGCAGGCCGTTTTCAGCCTCCAGGAATTGTGTACAGATCCTTGGGACATGGGGCCGTGCATTATCATGCTGAAACATGAGGTGATGGTGGCGGATGAATGACACGACAATGGGCCTCAGGATCTCGTCATGGTATCTCTGTGCATTCAAAATGCCATCAATAAAATGCTATTGTGGTCGGTGTCCTTAGCTTATGCCTGCTCATACCTTAACCCCACCGCCACCATAGGGCACTCTGTTCACAACGTTGACATCAGCAAATCGCTCGCCCACACAAAGCCACACACGCTGTCTTCCATCTAGTAGAGCCAATTGGCCTGGTCTGACTGATAATGTGACAAAAAAAAAAACAAACAGCAGAAACAAACTCAGTCGATTTTAGTGTAGCCTGTACAAGAGCAGCATAAGGGAGCCCTGCTTGTTTAACATTAGATACCATTTTATCCCACAAAACAAGATTACTTTCTTTGTAAAGTGAATGGAAAATATATTTTGACTTAAACCCCCCCCCCCCTACCAGTTTCCTTCTCTTGTAAGTGACCTGGAAGAGAAGGGAATGAATCTCCACTAACATGCATTTCCTGCTTCCTGTCTTCCAGATGCTGGCATCTCCATCCCCATCGTCGTCAGGTCAATTGTCGCAGCTTGGTGCCAGTTTATACGGGCCACAAAGTAAGCACTGCTTGTCCCTACACCATCCATGCATGGCTATGGACACTCCACTGCTGCTTAGCATTCTGTCACTGCCTAGCCTGCATTCTGTCACTGCCTAGCCTGCATTCTGTCACTGCTCAGCCTGCATTCTGTCACTGCCTAGCCTGCCTTCTGGCACTGCTTAGCCTGCATTCTGTCACTGCCTAGCCTGCATTCTGTCACTGCTCAGCCTGCATTCTGTCACTGCTTAGCCTGCATTCTGTTACTGCTTAGCCTGCATTCTGTCACTGCTTAGCCTGCATTCTGTCACTGCCTAGCCTGCATTCTGTCACTGCCTAGCCTGCATTCTGTCACTGCTTAGCCTGCATTCTGTTACTGCTTAGCCTGCATTCTGTCACTGCTTAGCTTGCATTCTGTCACTGCTTAGCCTGCATTCTGTCACTGCTTAGCCTGCATTCTGTCACTGCTTAGCCTGCATTCTGTCACTGTTTAGCCTGCATTCTGTCACTGTTTAGCCTGCATTCTGTCACTGCTTAGCCTGCATTCTGTCACTGCTTAGCCTGCATTCTGTCACTGCTTAGCCTGCATTCTGTCACTGCTTAGCCTGCATTCTGTCACTGCTTAGCCTGCATTCTGTCACTGCTTAGCCTGCATTCTGTCACTGCTTAGCCTGCATTCTGTCACTGCTTAGCCTGCATTCTGTCACTGCTTAGCCTGCATTCTGTCACTGCTTAGCCTGCATTCTGTCACTGCTTAGCCTGCATTCTGTCACTGCTTAGCCTGCATTCTGTCACTGCCTAGCCTGCATTCTGTCACTGCTTAGCCTGCATTCTGTCACTGCTTAGCCTGCATTCTGTCACTGCTTAGCCTGCATTCTGTCACTGCTTAGCCTGCATTCTGTCACTGCTTAGCCTGCATTCTGTCACTGCTTAGCCTGCATTCTGTCACTGCTTAGCCTGCATTCTGTCACTGCTTAGCCTGCATTCTGTCACTGCTTAGCCTGCATTCTGTCACTGCTTAGCCTGCATTCTGTCACTGCTTAGCCTGCATTCTGTCACTGCTTAGCCTGCATTCTGTCACTGCTTAGCCTGCATTCTGTCACTGCTTAGCCTGCATTCTGTCACTGCTTAGCCTGCATTCTGTCACTGCCTAGCCTGCATTCTGTCACTGCCTAGCCTGCATGTTGTCACTGCTTAGCCTGCATTCTGTCACTGCTTAGCCTGCATTCTGTCACTGCTTAGCCTGCATTCTGTCACTGCTTAGCCTGCATTCTGTCACTGCTTAGCCTGCATTCTGTCACTGCTTAGCCTGCATTCTGTCACTGCTTAGCCTGCATTCTGTCACTGCTTAGCCTGCATTCTGTCACTGCTTAGCCTGCATTCTGTCACTGTTTAGCCTGCATTCTGTCACTGCTTAGCCTGCATTCTGTCACTGCCTAGCCTGCATTCTGTCACTGCTTAGCCTGCATTTAGAGCTCTGGTCAAAAGTAGTGTACTTAATAGGGAATAAGATGCCATTTGGGACTAAACACACGTCCTCCGGTCTGATCCTTTAGCTGAGTTAATATGTCCTACCTATGGCATAATGCTCTACAGGAAAGGATTGCGGTCAACACCATATCCTGTTCAGTGCAGGAAGTGGATTGAATTGGCTGAGTTGAAAGTGTAATTGAGGCTGACCTTGGTACACAGATCAATGTAAATACAGTAGCCCTCTGGGTTTTAGGCCCCGTTCCATGTTGTCACTATCGGGCTTCTCCTGTCAGCTGTTGTCGTGAAATACTCAATCTCTGTTTCTCCCAAGTATTTTACAGGAATATAGCCTAGCGTCTTCAGAGCTCACCAGTCCAAAGCCTGTTTATCTCCGACTCTAACCCACTGCCTTTCTCCCCCGTCCTTCTGTGTATGTCTACTGAATAAAGGAATATAGCTGACTGTTTTAAAGCCTGTGTTTCTCCCAACTATAACCACCTTTCTCCCCTGTGTGTCTGTGTTGTCTGTGACGTCCAGGTGCCCTAGGGTTCCCTATGAGGGGCATGAGCAACACGGCTCAGTTGAATCGCAGCTTACCACAGGGCAACCAGCTACCGAGCCACGTTACCCCTGCCTCTGGAGTCGCCCCCACAATGTCCCTCCATACTCCTCCCTCGCCAAGCAGGTACACCCCTCCACTTATAGGCCACGTGCTGACCATTTCCATTGACAGTCACCTAGTTGGCTCTGGGATTCATATCAGCATGTCTGGTTCTACCGACCTGGTTCAGCCGACTGATGCATTAGTTGCTTGGTAAAAGGAGCATGTTGTTCATGATAGAGCAGCTGTCAGCAGCCCGGTGGGCTCCTCCCAATGGGGTTAGGACTGTTGTTTTTAGTAGGTAAATATCACTCATCGTGTCTAATAAAAACAAGGTTTTGATGAATCAGCCATTCTTATGCGGTTCTCTTTTTATACAAGGTGCTTTTCATGTTGTCCTGATCACGCCACCCTGATCATATCTGTGTGTCTCTCTCTCTCTCTCTCTCTCTCTGTCTCTCTCTGGCTCTGGCTCTGTCTCTCTGGCTCTCTGGCTCTCTGTCTCTCTGGCTCTCTGTCTCTCTGTCTCTCTCTGGCTCTCTTTTTTCCACTGTAGGGGCATCCTGCCCATGAACACGCGGAACATGATGAACACCCCTCAGCAGGTGGGGCGCCAGGAGGTCATGGTGGGGGGCATGCCTAGTGGGGGCAGGACCAACAGCCTGGGCAGCTCGGGCCTGGGCAGCCCCAACCGTGCCTCTCCCAGCATCATCTGCATGCCCAAGCAACAGCAGTCACGGCAACCTTTCACCATCAACAGGTAATACTAGAATGAAGCCAGACCGTATCAATGGGTGATGTATTGAACATTGTGAAGACAGGACATAGAAACCATGAAGACCTGTTGGTCACATATAATAAAGACAGACTTTGAAACGGTGAGACAATTAACAGTATAAAACCATGGAATAGGAGCCTGTCAAACCTTTTACCTCCCTACTACAGAATAAAACCATGGAATAGGAGCCTGTCAAACCTTTTACCTCCCTACTACAGTATAAAACCATGGAATAGGAGCCAGTCAAACATTTTACCTCCCTACTACAGTATAAAACCATGGGATAGGAGCCAGTCAAACATTTTACCTCCTTACTACAGTATAAAACCATGGAATAGGAGCCAGTCAAACCTTTTACCTCCCTACTACAGTATAAAACCATGGAATAGAAGCCAGTCAAACCTTTTACCTCCCTACTACAGTATAAAACCATGGAATAGGAGCCTGTCAAACCTTTTACCTCCCTACTACAGTATAAAACCATGGAATAGGAGGAGCCTGTCAAACCTTTTACCTCCCTACTACAGAATAAAACCATGGAATAGGAGCCTGTCAAACCTTTTACCTCCCTACTACAGTATAAAACCATGGTATAAATGGTACAGTATAAAACCATTACCAATATTGAGAGGCAAGTTCTATATGGGCAGGACCTCAGAACTAGGAAACTGAATTTGATAAACAAATTAATTTGCGTACTACTAAGCTGTTTTTTCAACCCACAATGGCGGAAGGAGGAGAAGATATCGATTTGGTAGAGGATATAATTATAACGCCATTCTCAAGACGAACTTTTCAAGAAAAGTTAGACGTTGTAAGGAGAGGTCGCCCGACGCCGACGCTACAAAGCCTGTCACAGACGGGAAAGGGGTTCGTTCGCCACTTTCAAAGTTCCAACTACGAGCGCTATCAATGGCTCACAGGCTCCGAGAAGCCCTGCAAACTGTACTGCTGGGAATGCCTATTATTTACAAGTGATGGATTTGGTGTTTGGAGCCACACTGGCTTTGCAAACTTGAGTTGTCTAAACCAAGGCAGCAACGAGACACCAAAGTACGGCTGGGCACTTACAAGCAATGGTGCTTTTGAAAACTTTTGGGGACACCCGAGTGGATCTACAGCTCAACGAACAAGCGCGCAGGGCAACGGAGCCGCACAATGAAAAGGTGAAGAAAAATAGGGAAATATTGACTCATTGATTGTGTCGTGTTTTTGGGGAAACAGGAACTTTCATTTAGGGGACACGATGAAAGTGCTGACACTTTATTTTTTTTGGACTTAAAGCTCAAAGTTTGTGGACCAGAAATAGATAGAAGAAGACTATTAATATAACTCTGTTGCACTCGACTATGTTCTTGCCTATTAGTTGAACTTTACTGTATTGTATTATTCACCTGCAATTCTCTGGATAAAAATGTCAATTTCAAGGTGACGCAACGCCTGGTTATACTGCGTTTCTGTCTAAATGTATAGTGTCTAGAGCCGTGGCATCATAATGATGGTAATAAGAGGTGGATTAATTCGGGTGGGACTGTGTAGAACTTCACTGAAGGCCCAGGCCCACGGCACGCCACTGCGTAGCCTAGACTGTATTGTAGACTGTAGAGTGTGGCCTAGACTGTAGAGTGTGGCCTAGACTGTAGAGTAGACTGTATTGCGTCCTAGACTGTATTGTAGACTAGTGTAGCATAGACTAGTGTAGCATAGCCTAGACTGTCTTGTATTGTAGACTGTATTGCGTCCTAGACTGTAATGTAGACTGTAGTGTAGCCTAGACTGTATTGTAGACTTGTGTAGCGTAGACTGTATTGTAGCCTAGACTGTAGTGTGGCCTAGACTGTATTGTAGACTGTATTGCATCCTAGATTGTATTGTAGACTGTGTAGTGTCCTAGTGTAGCATAGACTAGTGTAGCATAGTCTAGACTGTATTGTAGTGTGGCCTAGACTGTATTGTAGACTGTATTGCGTCCTAGACTATTGTAGCCTAGCCTCTATTGTAGCCTAGACTGTATTGTTGACTGTAGTGTAGCCTAGATTGTAGCCTAGAGTGTATTGTAGCCTAGAGTGTATTGTAGCCTAGAGTGTATTGCAGAGTGTGTAGCCTAGAGTGTATTGCAGAGTGTGTAGCCTAGAGTGTATTGCAGAGTGTGTAGCCTAGAGTGTATTACAGAGTGTGTAGCCTAGAGTGTATTACAGAGTGTGTAGCCTAGAGTGTATTACAGAGTGTGTAGCCTAGAGTGTATTACAGAGTGTGTAGCCTAGAGTGTATTGCAGAGTGTGTAGCCTAGAGTGTATTACAGTGTGTAGCCTAGAGTGTATTGCAGAGTGTGTGGCCTAGAGTGTATTGCAGAGTGTGTGGCCTAGAGTGTATTACAGAGTGTGTAGCCTAGAGTGTATTGCAGAGTGTGTAGCCTAGAGTGTATTGCAGAGTGTGTAGCCTAGAGTGTATTGCAGAGTGTGTAGCCTAGAGTGTATTACAGAGTGTGTAGCCTAGAGTGTATTACAGAGTGTGTAGCCTAGAGTGTATTACAGAGTGTGTAGCCTAGAGTGTATTACAGAATGTGTAGCCTAGAGTGTATTACAGAGTGTGTAGCCTAGAGTGTATTGCAGAGTGTGTAGCCTAGAGTGTATTGCAGAGTGTGTAGCCTAGAGTGTATTACAGAGTGTGTAGCCTAGAGTGTATTGCAGAGTGTGTAGCCTAGAGTGTATTGCAGAGTGTGTAGCCTAGAGTGTATTGCAGAGTGTATTGCAGAGTGTGTAGCCTAGAGTGTATTGCAGAGTGTGTAGCCTAGAGTGTATTACAGAGTGTGTAGCCTAGAGTGTATTACAGAGTGTGTAGCCTAGAGTGTATTACAGAGTGTGTAGCCTAGAGTGTATTACAGAGTGTGTAGCCTAGAGTGTATTACAGAGTGTGTAGCCTAGAGTGTATTACAGAGTGTGTAGCCTAGAGTGTATTACAGTGTGTGTAGCCTAGAGTGTATTGCAGAGTGTGTAGCCTAGAGTGTATTGCAGAGTGTGTAGCCTAGAGTGTATTGCAGAGTGTGTAGCCTAGAGTGTATTGCAGAGTGTGTAGCCTAGAGTGTATTGCAGAGTGTGTAGCCTAGAGTGTATTGCAGAGTGTGTAGCCTAGAGTGTATTGCAGAGTGTGTAACCTAGAGTGTATTATTCGCCCTCTCTTCTCTTTGTCTCTTAATGATGTGGATAATGATGAGTGTGAAGACATATCTACTGCGTTATCCTGAAGGTGTGTTTAGTGAGAATAGGTGTCAACTAAGCAGTTTCAATCTCATCTCTCTCCTCTTCCTCCTCCTCCTCCTCTGCACTTCCTCTCCTTTTCTCCTCTGTCATCACTTTGATTCTTCCCCAGTGTAGCTAATTAGTCCTCACACTACAGTACAGAGGAAGTGGTCCACATCTGTCTCCATGGAGATGGTGTGTAAACCTGTTAATATATGACAACAATAGATACGTGTATATGTGTGTCTAAGGCGTGTGTGTGTGGTAGTTATGTATCTGTCTAGCTAACCCATTAGGATCATTCCAGTGCATTAAAAACCTCTTACGGCTGAGATCCCATTAACGGGATCGATATGACAACAGCCAGTGAAAGTGCAGGGCGCCAAAATTCAAACAAAGGAAATGTCATAATTAAAATTCCTCAAACAGTATTTTACACCATTTTAAAGATAAACTTGTTGTTAATCCAGCCACAGTGTCCGATTTCAAAAAGGCTTTACGGCGAAGGCACACCATCTGTTGATGTTAGGTCAGTACCTAGTCACAGAAAAACACAGCCATTTTTTCCAGCCAAAGAGAGGAGTCACAAAAAGCAGAAATATAGATACAATTAATCACTAACCTTTGATGATCTTCATCAGATGACACTCATAGGACTTCATGTTACACAGTACATGTATGTTTTGTTCGATAAAGTTCATATTTATATCCCAAAATCTCAGTTTACATTGGCGTGTTACGTTCAGTAATGTTTTGCTTCCAAAACATCCTGTGATTTTGCAGAGAACCACATCAAAAAAAAGTATTATTTATCAGTATCGAAAGTATTCGGCCCCCTTGAACTTTGCGACCTTTTGCCACATTTCAGGCTTCAAACATAAAGATATAAAACTGTCTTTTTTTGTGAAGAATCAACAACAAGTGGGACACAATCATGAAGTGGAACGACATTTATTGGATATTTCAAACTTTTTTAACAAATCAAAAACTGAAAAATTGGGCGTGCAAAATTATTCAGCCCCCTTAAGTTAATACTTTGTAGAGCCACCTTTTGCTGCGATTACAGCTGTAAGTCGCATGGGGTATGTCTCTATCAGTTTTGCACATCGAGAGACTGACATTTTTTACCATTCCTCCTTGCAAAACAGCTCGAGCTCAGTGAGGTTGGATGGAGAGCATTTGTGAACAGCAGTTTTCAGTTCTTTCCACAGATTCTCAATTGGATTCAGGTCTTGACTTTGACTTGGCCATTCTAACACCTGGATATGTTTATTTTTGAACCATTCCATTGTAGATTTTGCTTTATGTTTTGGATCATTGTCTTGTTGGAAGACAAATCTCCGTCCCAGTCTCAGGTCTTTTGCAGACTCCATCAGGTTTTCTTCCAGAATGGTCCTGTATTTGGCTCCATCCATCTTCCCATCAATTTTAACCATCTTCCCTGTCCCTGCTGAAGAAAAGCAGGCCCAAACCATGATGCTGCCACCACCATGTTTGACAGTGGGGATGGTGTGTTCAGCTGTGTTGCTTTTACGCCAAACATAACATCTTGCATTGTTGCCAAAAAGTTCACTTTTGGTTTCATCTGACCAGAGCACCTTCTTCCACATGTTTGGTGTGTCTCCCAGGTGGCTTGTGGCAAATTTTAAACAAAAATTTTCATGGATATCTTTAAGAAATGGCTTTCTTCTTGCCACTCTTCCATAAAGGCCAGATTTGTGCAATATACGACTGATTGTTGTCCTATGGACAGAGTCTCCCACCTCAGCTGTAGATCTCTGCAGTTCATCCAGAGTGATCATGGGCCTCTTGGCTGCATCTCTGATCAGTCTTCTCCTTGTATGAGCTGAAAGTTTAGAGGGACGGCCAGGTCTTGGTAGATTTGCAGTGGTCTGATACTCCTTCCATTTCAATATTATCGCTTGCACAGTGCTCCTTGGGATGTTTAAAGCTTGGGAAATCTTTTTGTATCCAAATCCGGCTTTAAACTTCTTCACAACAGTATCTCGGACCTGCCTGGTGTGTTCCTTGTTCTTCATGATGCTCTCTGCGCTTTTAACGGACCTCTGAGACTATCACAGTGCAGGTGCATTTATACGGAGACTTGATTACACACAGGTGGATTGTATTTATCATTATTAGTCATTTAGGTCAACATTGGATTATTCAGAGATCCTCACTGAACTTCTGGAGAGAGTTTGCTGCACTGAAAGTGAAGGGGCTGAATAATTTTGCACGCCCAATTTTTCAGTTTTTGATTTGTTAAAAAAGTTTGAAATATCCAATAAATGTCGTTACACTTCATGATTGTGTCCCACTTGTTATTGGTCTCATCAATGGGGTGCTCTGTAGTGACTGGGGTGCTCTGTAGTGACTGGGGTGCTCTGTAGTGACTGGGGTGCTCAGCAGTGACTGGGGTCCTCTGTAGTGACCCATTATTACTAGGTTACCGTATGTCATAACATAACGTACCTATGACTGCCTTAGGGTGTTATGGGGGGTTTGGACTTTTTTAGGGACTTTTCTATATTGCGTGGTTTTAAGACTTAACAACTTGAACAGGAATTAAAGGGAAGTGATGTTTCTCTCTCCATGTTTCAGGATGTCCATGTTTTGTCATTTGCCCCTGGATAAGAGCATCTGCTGAATGAGTCAAATGTGAAATTGAATTCCGACTGAAATAGTGTCTCTGTTTCAGTATGTCGGGGTTTGGAATGAACCGGAATCCATCGTTCGGGATGAACAACTCGTTATCCAGCAACATCTTCAACGGAACAGGTGATGTTCAAGACATTGATTGGCTGTATGATTGATACCCTTCATTGATGACAAAGTAATAGTTATAGTAGTAATTTGATCATTTATTTTGTGGTTTGTTTCTCTGTAACTGACTAGATGGAGGTTTGTTTCTCTGACTGACTAGATGGAGGTTTGTTTCTCTAACTGACTAGATGGAGGTTTGTTTCTCTAACTGACTAGATGGAGGTTTGTTTCTCTGACTGACTAGATGGAGGTTTGTTTCTCTAACTGACTAGATGGAGGTTTGTTTCTCTGACTGACTGACTAGATGGAGGTTTGTTTCTCTAACTGACTAGATGGAGGTTTGTTTCTCTAACTGACTAGATGGAGGTTTGTTTCTCTAACTGACTAGATGGAGGTTTGTTTCTCTGACTGACTAGATGGAGGTTTGTTTCTCTGTAACTGACTAGATGGAGGTTTGTTTCTCTGACTGACTAGATGGAGGTTTGTTTCTCTAACTGACTAGATGGAGGTTTGTTTCTCTGTAACTGACTAGATGGAGGTTTGTTTCTCTGTAACTGACTAGATGGAGGTTTGTTTCTCTCTAACTGACTAGATGGAGGTTTGTTTCTGACTGACTAGATGGAGGTTTGTTTCTCTAACTGACTAGATGGAGGTTTGTTTCTCTGTAACTGACTAGATGGAGGTTTGTTTCTCTGTAACTGACTAGATGGAGGTTTGTTTCTCTAACTGACTAGATGGAGGTTTGTTTCTCTAACTGACTAGATGGAGGTTTGTTTCTCTAACTGACTAGATGGAGGTTTGTTTCTCTAACTGACTAGATGGAGGTTTGTTTCTCTAACTGACTAGATGGAGGTTTGTTTCTCTGTAACTGACTAGATGGAGGTTTGTTTCTCTGACTGACTAGATGGAGGTTTGTTTCTCTGTAACTGACTAGATGGAGGTTTGTTTCTCTGACTGACTAGATGGAGGTTTGTTTCTCTGTAACTGACTGACTAGATGGAGGTTTGTTTCTCTGTAACTGACTAGATGGAGGTTTGTTTCTCTGACTAGATGGAGGTTTGTTTCTCTGACTGACTAGATGGAGGTTTGTTTCTCTTAACTGACTAGATGGAGGTTTGTTTCTCTGTAACTGACTAGATGGAGGTTTGTTTCTCTAACTGACTAGATGGAGGTTTGTTTCTCTGACTGACTAGATGGAGGTTTGTTTCTCTGTAACTGACTAGATGGAGGTTTGTTTCTCTAACTGACTAGATGGAGGTTTGTTTCTCTGACTGACTAGATGGAGGTTTGTTTCTCTCTGACTAGATGGAGGTTTGTTTCTCTAACTGACTAGATGGAGGTTTGTTTCTCTAACTGACTAGATGGAGGTTTGTTTCTCTAACTGACTAGATGGAGGTTTGTTTCTCTGAACTGACTAGATGGAGGTTTGTTTCTCTGTAACTGACTAGATGGAGGTTTGTTTCTCTGACTGACTAGATGGAGGTTTGTTTCTCTGTAACTGACTAGATGGAGGTTTGTTTCTCTGTAACTGACTAGATGGAGGTTTGTTTCTCTAACTGACTAGATGGAGGTTTGTTTCTCTAACTGACTAGATGGAGGTTTGTTTCTCTAACTGACTAGATGGAGGTTTGTTTCTCTAACTGACTAGATGGAGGTTTGTTTCTCTGACTGACTAGATGGAGGTTTGTTTCTCTCTAACTGACTAGATGGAGGTTTGTTTCTCTAACTGACTAGATGGAGGTTTGTTTCTCTGACTAGATGGAGGTTTGTTTCTCTAACTAGATGGAGGTTTGTTTCTCTCTAACTGACTAGATGGAGGTTTGTTTCTCTCTAACTGACTAGATGGAGGTTTGTTTCTCTAACTGACTAGATGGAGGTTTGTTTCTCTCTAACTGACTAGATGGAGGTTTGTTTCTCTCTAACTGACTAGATGGAGGTTTGTTTCTCTCTGACTAGATGGAGGTTTGTTTCTCTAACTGACTAGATGGAGGTTTGTTTCTCTAACTGACTAGATGGAGGTTTGTTTCTCTGAACTGACTAGATGGAGGTTTGTTTCTCTAACTGACTAGATGGAGGTTTGTTTCTCTAACTGACTAGATGTAGGTTTGTTTCTCTGACTAGATGGAGGTTTGTTTCTCTGTAACTGACTAGATGGAGGTTTGTTTCTCTGTAACTGACTAGATGGAGGTTTGTTTCTCTAACTGACTAGATGGAGGTTTGTTTCTCTAACTGACTAGATGGAGGTTTGTTTCTCTAGATGGAGGTTTGTTTCTCTCTAACTGACTAGATGGAGGTTTGTTTCTCTGTAACTGACTAGATGGAGGTTTGTTTCTCTGACTGACTAGATGGAGGTTTGTTTCTCTAACTGACTAGATGGAGGTTTGTTTCTCTAACTGACTAGATGGAGGTTTGTTTCTCTCTAACTGACTAGATGGAGGTTTGTTTCTCTGTAACTGACTAGATGGAGGTTTGTTTCTCTGTAACTGACTAGATGGAGGTTTGTTTCTCTGTAACTGACTAGATGGAGGTTTGTTTCTCTCTAACTGACTAGATGGAGGTTTGTTTCTCTAACTGACTAGATGGAGGTTTGTTTCTCTAACTGACTAGATGGAGGTTTGTTTCTCTAACTGACTAGATGGAGGTTTGTTTCTCTAACTGACTAGATGGAGGTTTGTTTCTCTAACTGACTAGATGGAGGTTTGTTTCTCTAACTGACTAGATGGAGGTTTGTTTCTCTCTAACTGACTAGATGGAGGTTTGTTTCTCTAACTGACTAGATGGAGGTTTGTTTCTCTAACTGACTAGATGGAGGTTTGTTTCTCTAACTGACTAGATGGAGGTTTGTTTCTCTGACTAGACTGACTAGATGGAGGTTTGTTTCTCTAACTGACTAGATGGAGGTTTGTTTCTCTAACTGAACTGACTAGATGGAGGTTTGTTTCTCTCTAACTGACTAGATGGAGGTTTGTTTCTCTAACTGACTAGATGGAGGTTTGTTTCTCTAACTGACTAGATGGAGGTTTGTTTCTCTAACTGACTAGATGGAGGTTTGTTTCTCTAACTGACTAGATGGAGGTTTGTTTCTCTAACTGACTAGATGGAGGTTTGTTTCTCTGTAACTGACTAGATGGAGGTTTGTTTCTCTGACTGACTAGATGGAGGTTTGTTTCTCTAACTGACTAGATGGAGGTTTGTTTCTCTAACTGACTAGATGGAGGTTTGTTTCTCTGACTGACTAGATGGAGGTTTGTTTCTCTGAACTGACTAGATGGAGGTTTGTTTCTCTCTAACTGACTAGATGGAGGTTTGTTTCTCTAACTGACTAGATGGAGGTTTGTTTCTCTAACTGACTAGATGGAGGTTTGTTTCTCTGTAACTGACTAGATGGAGGTTTGTTTCTCTAACTGACTAGATGGAGGTTTGTTTCTCTGACTGACTAGAGGTTTGCTATGGAATAGCTGTTTTATCTGTAAAGTGTGAGATGCTGAAATGCTTTTTAAATACATTGGGAGGTGACTTGACTAACTGTTCTCTTGTCCCGTCTCTCTTCCTGCTGTAGACGGAAGTGAAAACGTGACAGGTCTGGACTTGTCAGACTTCCCAGCGTTAGCAGACCGGAGTCGGAGGGAAGGAGGTGGGAACCCTACTCCTCTCCTCAACCCACTGGCTGGGAGGGCTCCTTATGGTGAGACCCCCTACCTCCTCTCCTCAACCCACTGGTTCTCTATGGTGAGACCCCCTACTCCTCTCCTCAACCCACTGGCTGGGAGGGCTCCTTATGGTGAGACCCCTTACCTCTTCTCCTCAACCCACTGGCTGGGAGGGCTCCTTATGGTGAGACCCCTTACCTCTTCTCCTCAACCCACTGGCTGGGAGGGCTCCTTATGGTGAGACCCCCTACCTATTCTCCTCAACCCACTGGTTCTCTATGGTGAGACCCCCACCTTTTCTCAACCCACTGGTTCTCTGTGGTGAGACCCCCACCTCTCCTCAACCCACTGGTTCTCTGTGGTGAGACCCCCACCTCTCCTCAACCCACTGGTTCTCTGTGGTGAGGCCTCCTCTCCTCAACCCACTGGTTCTCTGTGGTGAGATCTCCTCCCCTCAACCCACTGGTTCTCTGTGGTGAGACCTCCTCTCCTCAACCCACTGGTTCTCTGTGGTGAGATCTCCTCCCCTCAACCCACTGGTTCTCTGTGGTGAGACCTCCTCCCCTCAACCCACTGGTTCTCTGTGGTGAGACCTCCTCCCCTCAACCCACTGGTTCTCTGTGGTGAGACCCCCTACCTCCTCTCCTCAACCCACTGGTTCTCTGTGGTGAGACCCCCTACCTCCTCCCCTCAACCCACTGGCTGGGAGGGCTCCTTATGGTGAGACCCCCTACCTCCTCTCCTCAACCCACTGGTTCTCTATGGTGAGACCCCCTACCTCCTCTCCTCAACCCACTGGTTCTCTATGGTGAGACCCCCCAACCTCCTCTCCTCAACCCACTGGTTCTCTATGGTGAGACCCCCCAACCTCCTCTCCTCAACCCACTGGTTCTCTGTGGTGAGACCTCTCCTCAACCCACTGGTTCTCTGTGGTGAGACCTCCTCTCCTCAACCCACTGGTTCTCTGTGGTGAGACCTCCTCTCCTCAACCCACTGGCTGGGATGGCTCCTTATGGTGAGACCCCCTACATCCTCTCCTCAACCCACTGGTTCTCTATGGTGAGACCCCCTCTCCTCAACCCACTGGCTGGGAGGGCTCCTTATGGTGAGACTCCCAACCTCCTCTCCTCAACCCACTGGTTCTCTATGGTGAGACCCCCAACCTCCTCTCCTCAACCCACTGGTTCTCTATGGTGAGACCCCCTACCTCCTCTCCTCAACCCACTGGCTGGGAGGGCTCCTTATGGTGAGAGTGCGTCCCAGTCTGTGAGGAAAATAAAACATGTTTACCTTTGCTTCTGGGTTGCTGGGATGCGACGATATTGATGGTTGTCTTCCCGGAGAGATAAGATCTTCTCTGTCCCTGTATTTACCCGAGCTACAGCCTGTCCATCCTGTCCTCCTGTACTGCAGTTGGAATGGTCACCAAACCCTCAAACGAACAGTCCCAAGACTTCTCCATCCATAACGAGGACTTCCCTGCGCTGCCTGGTCCCAACTACAAGGACCCCACGGCGAACAACGACGACAGCATAACGGTGGGTCTTTAATCTCTAGGAGGAACTTAGGCCATTTGATATAAGGTCCGTTTGGTGTTGTTCCTGCTGAGTGGAGTTGATCGTCGTCTGTGTGACTAATGTGGCTCAGCTCGGAGGCTTCGTCGATGGGTAGAGAGACCTGGAACTAAACTAGGACAAAACTAACTTATTATTGATTCATGTCGCAGGGACATGTGTTCTAGTAGCAGGGGGTATGAGAGCTGCTGGGGAAATCAACACGGGTCACTGTCTGAAACAGCATCTCTAATGGATTGCGAGGGAGACGGATGAGGGACTTGTGAGCTGCTGTTTACTATGGACGTGGCTTTTGAAATCCATTGTAGGAGGGCTGTTTAACCTCTGTGGGATATGTGGGACGTTAGCGTCCCAAAAGCCAGGGGAAATGCAGAGCGCGAAATTCAAATATATTACTATAAAAATCTAACTTTCATTAAATCACACATGCAAGATAGCAAATTAAAGCTACACTCGTTGTGAATCCAGCCGACATGTTAGATTTCAAAAAAGGCTTTTAGGCGAAAGCAAACAACACTATTATCTGAGGATAGCACCATAGTAAACAAAGAGAGAAACCATATTTCAACCCTGCAGGCGCGACACAAAACGCAGAAATAAAAATATAAATCATGCCTTACCTTTGACGAGCTTCTTTTGTTGGCACTCCAGTATGTCCCATAAACATCACAAATGGTCCTTTTGTTCAATTAATTCTGTCGATATATATCCAGAGAAACACCGGTTCCAACTTGCTCAACGTGACTACAAAATATCTCAAAAGTTACCTGTAACCTTTGCCAAAACATTTCAAACTACTTTTGTAATACAACTTTAGGTATTTTTTTAACATAAATAATCGATAAAACTGACGCTAGCTTTCTGGTCACGCGCCTCTATCTAACAGTACACTTCAAGTGACCCTTGTTCAAGATGGCCGTACTTCTTCATTAAACAAAGGAATAACCTCAACCAATTTCTAAAGACTGTTGACATCCAGTGGAAGCGATAGGAACTGCAAGAAGGTCCCTTAGAAATTTGGATTCCCAATGAAACCCATTGACAAGAGTGACCTCAACAACAAAAAATCTGAATGGTTTGTCCTCTGGGTTTCGCCTGCTAAATAAGTTCTGTTATACTCACAGACATGATTCAAACAGTTTTAGAAACTTCAGAGTGTTTTCTACCCAAATCTACTAATAAGATGCATATTTTATCTTCTGGGGATGAGTAGCAGGCAGTTGCATTTGGGCATGCATTTCATCCGGACGTGCAAATACTGCCCCCTGTCACCCAGAAGTTAATGAAGCCAGTGTAAGTTTCCCTGTTTTTCTGTTCTGAAGTGTAGTTCTATTTATCCCACAGGAAGTAGTTCAATTTAGTGAAGACCGTTTCAGTGACGTTATTAGACTATCTTTAGTGTTCGGAGGAGAACCAACCGCACAGGGAAAGATACTGGGACTCTAACAGGATTCTTCCTCCCTGTGTAGAATGTACTCTTCCACTATGCCTCTTCATCCCTCCCCGGAATCTACTCTGCTACTCTTCCTGTCTCTCCCCGGAATCTACTCTGCTTCTCTTCCTGTCCCTCTCTCCAGAATCTACTCTGCTTATCTTCCTGTTCCTCTCTCCAGAATCTAAACCCTGCTTCTCTTCCTGTCCCTCTCTCCAGAATCTACTCTGCTTCTCTTCCTGTTCCTCTCTCCAGAATCTACTCTGCTTCTCTTCCTGTGTCTCTCTCCAGAATCTACTCTGCTTCTCTTCCTGTGTCTCTCTCCAGAATCTACTCTGCTTCTCTTCCTGTCTCTCTCTCCAGAATCTACTCTGCTTCTCTTCCTGTCTCTCTCTCCAGAATCTACTCTGCTTCTCTTCCTGTCTCTCTCTCCAGAATCTACTCTGCTTCTCTTCTTGTCTCTCTCTCCAGAATCTACTCTGCTTCTCTTCCTGTCTCTCTCTCTCCAGAATCTACTCTGCTTCTCTTCCTGTCTCTCTCTCTGCAGAATCTACTCTGCTTCTCTTCCTGTCTCTCTCTCTCCAGAATCTACTCTGCTTCTCTTCCTGTCTCTCTCCAGAATCTACTCTGCTTCTCTTCCCCTCTCTCTCTCTCTCCAGAATCTAAACCCTGCTTCTCTTCCTGTTCCTCTCTCCAGAATCTAAACCCTGCTTCTCTTCCTGATCCTCTCTCCAGAATCTAAACCCTGCTTCTCTTCATGTCCCTCTCTCCAGAATCTAAACTCTTCAGGTAAGACTTCCAGCAGCACAGACGGGCCCAAGTTCCCCGGGGACAAGAGCTCAACAGCCCAGAACAACAACCAGTCGAAGAAAGGCATACAGGTGTTACCGGACGGTGAGGCTCAATTCCTCTCTCTCTCCCTCACTCTGTCCCTCACTCTGTCCCTCACTCTGTCCCTCACTCTGTCCCTCACGCTGTCCCTCACGCTGTCCTTCACTCTGTCCTTCACTCTGTCCTTCACGCTGTCCTTCACTCCATCCAACCTTTCACCTGTCACAGGACAGGACCTGACTAGGAAGACCTGGTGTAGGTGATGACTAGGAAGACCTGGTGTAGGTGATGACTAGGAAGACCTGGTGTAGGTGATGACTAGGAAGACCTGGTGTAGGTGATGACTAGGAAGACCTGGTGTTGGTGATGACTAGGAAGACCTGGTGTTGGTGATGACTAGGAAGACCCTGGTATAGGTGATGACTAGGAAGACCTGGTATAGGTGATGACTAGGAAGACCTGGTGTAGGTGATGACTAGGAAGACCCTGGTGTAGGTGATGACTAGGAAGACCCTGGTGTTGGTGATGACTAGGAAGACCCTGGTGTTGGTGATGACTAGGAAGACCCTGGTATAGGTGATGACTAGGAAGACCTGGTGTAGGTGATGACTAGGAAGACCCTGGTGCTGGTGATGACTAGGAAGACCTGGTATAGGTGATGACTTAATTATAAAATGAATCAGCGATGTTGTCCCCACGGTGAGTGTTCGCTGCTTCTCTGGTCAAAAGCCCTGGATTAACACAGAGGTTGGGGCTAAACTAAAGATCAGGGCTACCACACGTAGAGGTATCGTAGACAACCTCGATGCTACGGCTGAGGACAGGAATAAGTACAAGAAGGCACGCTACGACCTCCTTAGTCATCAAACCAGCAAACGGACAATACAGGAACAAGGTGGAATCCTCCTACACAGGTTCTGACGCCAGCCTCATGTGTCCCGGGGCTACAGACCATTACGAATTACAGAGGAAGAACCGGCCGTGATCTGCCCAACGATGCCTCTATCAGACGCTCTCCACGCTTTCACAACCACATGGAGCCGGGTGTGAGGGCCGTCGCCGACCCAGAGGACTGGGTGATCTCACTCTGCCAGTCCGACGTGAGAAGGGTCTTTAATCAGGTCAAGGCCGCGGACCCCCGACAGCATTCCAGGGCGCAGGACCGCTGGCAGGCATATTCACAGTAACGTTCAACCTCTCCTTGTCCCAGTCTGTTAATCCCCACGTGTTTTAAGATGTTTCACCATGATTCCTGTTCCTAAGAACTCTTAAGGCTTCGTGCCACAACGACTACCGTCCTGTAGCAGTCACTTCTGTAATCATGAAGTGCTCTGATAGGCTGGTTAACCCCAGCCCCCTAGACCCAGCCCCAATTTGCATACCGCCCCAACAGATCCATCGACGATGCGATCTCAACTACTCTCCTCACCCACCTAGATGAGAGGAATACCTATGTGAAAATGCTGTTCATTGACTACACCTTAGTCCCCTTCAAGATCATCACCAAGCTTAGGATTCTGGGTCTGGACACCTCCCCCTGCAACTGAATCTTGGGACTTTCTGACTGGCCAACTGCAGGTGGGGACAGTTGGCAGCATCACCTCCGCCACGCTGACCCTTAACACAGGGACCCCACAGGGGTGTGTGCTTAGTCCCCTCCTGTACTCCCTGTTATCCCACGACTGTGGCGCCATGCAGGTCTCCAACACTAAGTTAGCGACGATGAGTCAGCTTACAGGGAGGAGGTCCGTGATCTGACAGTGTGGTGCTGGAGCAACAACCTCTCCCTCAACGTCAACAAGACAAGGAGCTGATCCTGGACTACAGGGAGGAGGTCCGTGACCTGACAGTGTGGTGCTGGAGCAACAACCTCTCCCTCAACGTCAACAAGACAAGGAGCTGATCCTGGACTACAGGGAGGAGGTCCGTGACCTGACAGTGTGGTGCTGGAGCAACAACCTCTCCCTCAACAAGACAAGGAGCTGATCCTGGACTACAGGGAGGAGGTCCGTGACCTGACAGTGTGGTGCTGGAGCAACAACCTCTCCCTCAACGTCAACAAGACAAGGAGCTGATCGCCCTGGATCACGTGACGCTGCAGAGGGTCGTACGGACAGCCCAGTACATCACCGCTTGGTATGACGACCACACCGCCCTGGATCACGAGACGCTGCAGAGGGTCGTACGGACAGCCCAGTACATCACTGCTTGGTATGACAACGGCACCGCCCTGGATCACGAGACGCTGCAGAGGGTCGTACGGACAGCCCAGTACATCACCGCTTGGTATCATGACCACACCGCCCTGGATCACGTGACGCTGCAGATGGTCGTACGGACAGCCCAGTACATCACTGCTTGGTATGACGACTGCACCGCCCTGGATCACGTGACGCTGCCGAGGGTTGTACGGACAGCCCAGTACATCACCGCTTGGTATGACAACGGCACCGCCCTGGATCACGAGACGCTGCAGAGGGTCGTACGGACAGCCCAGTACATCATCGCTTGGTATCATGACCACACCGCCCTGGATCACGTGACGCTGCAGAGGGTCGTACGGACAGCCCAGTACATCACTGCTTGGTATGACGACTGCACCGCCCTGGATCACGTGACGCTGCCGAGGGTCGTACGGACAGCCCAGTACATCACCGGGGCCGAGCTACACGCCACTTTTTAAACATTTCCTATATATAGTATGGGTGCTCACTT
This sequence comes from Oncorhynchus clarkii lewisi, assembly GCF_045791955.1. Lineage (NCBI taxonomy): Eukaryota > Metazoa > Chordata > Actinopteri > Salmoniformes > Salmonidae > Oncorhynchus > Oncorhynchus clarkii. The sequence continues at coordinate 51,759 of NW_027258071.1, read as the reverse complement.
CGTGTATTTTATATTTCCTTGTTTCTGATGTTTTTTTCTAGTAATGAGTTGATATTGATTACTGCATTGTTGTGTTTAGCGCTACAAGAAAGGAATTTGACTGTAGTTGTTCACGTGACATTACAACGTTTTAACTAAGACTTTTCCATGGTCAGGAAAAATTTAACCTAGTCATTTTGCCATCAGCCGGGCACGAAGGTCAACGTTCAACTCCAGTTAGACGGGGTCTCACACACAAACACACACTCAAACACACACACACACACACACACACACACACACACACACACACACACGGGTCCCATCCTCATTGGTCTCTCCTCTCCTCCTCCCCTCCAGGTCGCGTGACGAACATTCCCGGGGGCATGGTAACAGACCAGTTTGGGATGATTGGCTTGTTAACGTTCATCAGGGCAGCGGAGACGGACCCTGGCATGGTGCACCTAGCACTGGGCAGTGACCTGACAACACTAGGACTCAACCTCAACTCGCCAGAGTAAGTCTGGTCGTCTCTAGGGCATTTAGAAACTCTCTCAACAGGACCTGGGAATAACTGATCCAGGAGCAGTTTAGGCTGCAGCCGTAGTTAGACTCTAATTTATGGAGGACATTTAGAAACTCTCTCAACAGGACCTGGGAATAACTGATCCAGGAGCAGTTTAGGCTGCAGCCGTAGTTAGACTCTAATTTATGGAGTCAGACGGAGTGACGCTTCATTATCCATCAGTAGATGCAGTATAATAAACTGATGTGCTGTGTGGTGTAGCTGCTGTCTGTCTGTGGTGTAGCTGCTGTCTGTCTGTGGTGTAGCTGCTGTCTGTCTGTTCTGTGTGGTGTAGCTGCTGTCTGTCTGTGGTGTAGCTGCTGTCTGTCTGTTCTGTGTGGTGTAGCTGCTGTCTGTCTGTGGTGTAGCTGCTGTCTGTCTGTGGTGTAGCTGCTGTCTGTCTGTGCTGTGTGGTGTAGCTGCTGTCTGTCTGTGCTGTGTGGTGTAGCTGCTGTCTGTCTGTGCTGTGTGGTGTAGCTGCTGTCTGTCTGTGCTGTGTGGTGTAGCTGCTGTCTGTCTGTGCTGTGTGGTGTAGCTGCTGTCTGTCTGGTGTGTGGTGTAGCTGCTTCCTGTCTGATGTGCTGTGAGGAGTAGCTGCTGTCTCTCTGTCTGATGTGCTGTGTGGTGTAGCTGCTGTCTGTCTGTCTGTGGTGTAGCTGCTGTCTGATGTGCTGTGTGGTGTAGCTGCTGTTTGTGTCTGTGCTGTGTGGTGTAGCTGCTGTCTGATGTGCTGTGAGGAGTAGCTGCTGTCTGTCTGTCTGATGTGCTCTGTGGTGTAGCTGCTGTCTGTCTGTCTGCTGTGAGGAGTAGCTGCTGTCTGTCTGATGTGCTGTGAGGAGTAGCTGCTGTCTGTCTAATGTGATGTGAGGATGGCTGATCTCTAGATCTCTACTATAACAGTCCTTCTGAAGATAATAGTGACAGTTTGGCTGATCTCTACTATAACAGTCCTTCTGAAGATAATAGTGACAGTTTGGCTGTTACTGGGAGTAGAACGGGCTGTTACTGGGAGTAGAACGGGCTGTTACTGGGAGTAGAACGGGCTGTTACTGGGAGTAGAGCGGGCTGTTACTGGGAGTAGAGCGGGCTGTTACTGGGAGTAGAGCGGGCTGTTACTGGGAGTAGAGCGGGCTGTTACTGGGAGTAGAGCGGGCTGTTACTGGGAGTAGAGCGGGCTGTTACTGGGAGTAGAGCGGGCTGTTACTGGGAGTAGAGCGGGCTGTTACTGGGAGTAGAGCGGGCTGTTACTGGGAGTAGAGCGGGCTGTTACTGGAAGTAGAGCGGGCTGTTACTGGGAGTAGAGCGGGCTGTTACTGGGAGTAGAGCGGGCTGTTACTGGGAGTAGAGCGGGCTGTTACTGGGAGTGGAGCGGGCTTGTTACTGGGATTGGAACGGGCTGTTACTGGGAGTAGAGCGGGCTGTTACTGGAAGTAGAGCGGGCTGTTACTGGGAGTAGAGCGGGCTGTTACTGGGAGTAGAGCGGGCTGTTACTGGGAGTAGAGCGGGCTGTTACTGGGAGTAGAGCGGGCTGTTACTGGGAGTAGAGCGGGCTGTTACTGGGAGTAGAGCGGGCTGTTACTGGGAGTAGAGCGGGCTGTTACTGGGAGTAGAGCGGGCTGTTACTGGGGAGTAGAGAGCGGGCTGTTACTGGGGAGTAGAGCGGGCTGTTACTGGGAGTAGAGCGGGCTGTTACTGGGAGTAGAGCGGGCTGTTACTGGGAGTAGAGCGGGCTGTTACTGGGAGTAGAGCGGGCTGTTACTGGGAGTAGAGCGGGCTGTTACTGGGAGTGGAGCGGGCTTGTTACTGGGATTGGAACGGGCTGTTACTGGGAGTAGAGCGGGCTGTTACTGGGAGTGGAACGGGCTGTTACTGGGAGTGGAGCGGGCTGTTACTGGGACGGGGTGAGGAGTGGCTCTTTCACACACCTGTACACCTCTCTTGGCATCTCCCTCCTCCAGTCATAAGAAGATGAGCAGCCTTCACTAATCAGTCCTCCTGCTACATGTTGTCTCCTCCTGACAGCCTGAGAGTAGTAGCAGGCAGCTGATCTCTGCTGTAGCCTCCTGAAAAACACACACTCACTGGACAATAGGCTGCTATTATGTCCAATTCTGTCATTTTTTTACAATCTAAAAACGAAGAAAAGGACACGCCATTGTAGCCTGTTAACATGGCAACAAAATAATCTGTCAGTAACAGCATGACCACTTTCTCGTCCTTCAGAAACCTGTACCCCAAGTTTGCGTCTCCCTGGGCGTCAGCACCGTGTCGACCCCAGGACATCGGTACGTATCCTACCCAGCCAGAGTGCTCTGGAGGTGGGATAGATTCTGCCAGTTTCCCCGTCTGGTTCTCTCTAACCACTTCTCTCTTCCCTTCCAGACTTCCATGTTCCATCTGAGTATTTAACCAACATTCACATAAGGGACAAGGTATGTACGTACCTCAGAGACAGAATAAACCCACCCAGGGTTGGGTTGCTGTTGGCCAACATGGCAACAACACACCCCCATTCACCCTTATGGCAGCCCCCCCGCACCTCTCTGATTCAGACCTTCTTCTAAGTTGTTCATTAAGGATGGTTAAAGTACTTTTTCTAACCAGCTCAATGTAACGTTGTTGTTTTGACCCTTGTGTTATTGGCCCCTCTGTTTGGGTGCACTAGCCACACTTGTTGTAACTGCTCTGTCCACTGTGAGAGTTGAATCATCTTTTTATCTAGCATGGTTGAAATAAGAATGGCACGGTTAGCTTCTGTTGATGGTGCCAGGTCGCTGACTAGATCAATAACCTGTTTCCCCTCTCTCTCTCTTTCCTCTCTCTCTTTCCTCTCTCTCTTTCCTCTCTCTCTTTCCCCTCTCTCTTTCCCCTCTCTCTTTCCCCTCTCTCTTTCCCCTCTCTCTTTCCCCTCTCTCTTTCCCCTCTCTCTTTCCCCTCTCTCTTTCCCCTCTCTCTTTCCCCTCTCTCTTTCCCCTCTCTCTTTCCCCTCTCTCTTTCCCCTCTCTCTTTCCCCTCTCTCTTTCCCCTCTCTCTTTCCCCCCTCTCTTTCCCCCCTCTCTTTCATCTCTCTTTCCTCTCTCTCTCTTTCCTCTCTCTCTCTCCTCTCTCTCTCTCCTCTCTCTCTTTCCCCTCTCTCTTTCCCCTCTCTCTTTCCCCTCTCTCTTTCCCCTCTCTCTTTCCCCTCTCTCTTTCCTCTCTCTCTCTTTCCTCTCTCTCTCTTTCCTCTCTCTCTCTTTCCTCTCTCTCTCTTTCCCCCCTCTCTTTCATCTCTCTTTCCTCTCTCTCTCTTTCCTCTCTCTCTCTCCTCTCTCTCTCTCCTCTCTCTTTCCTCTCTCTCTCTTTCCTCTCTCTCTCTTTCCTCTCTCTCTCTTTCCTCTCTCTCTCTTTCCTCTCTCTCTCTTTCCCCCCTCTCTTTCATCTCTCTTTCCTCTCTCTCTCTTTCCTCTCTCTCTCTCCTCTCTCTCTCTCCTCTCTCTCTTTCCTCTCTCTCTCTTTCCTCTCTCTCTCTTTCCTCTCTCTCTCTCTTTCCTCTCTCTCTCTCTTTTCTCTCTCTCTCTCTTTCCACTCTCTCTCTCTTTACTCTCTCTCTTTGCTCTCTCTCTCTCTTTGCTCTCTCTCTCTCTTTGCTCTCTCTCTCTCTCTCTCTCTCTTTCCTCTCTCTCTCTCTTTGCTCTCTCTCTCTCTCTCTCTCTCTCTGTCTCTCTTTCCTCTTTCCTCTCTCTTTTCCCTCTCTCTCTCTCGTTCCCCCCCTCTCTCTCGTTCCCCCCCTCTGTCTTTCTCCCTCTCTCTGCAGCTTGCTGCAATCAAACTGTCTCGGTATGGGGAGGACCTGCTGTTCTATCTTTACTACATGAACGGAGGAGACCTCCTTCAGCTGCTGGCAGCAGTAGAGCTGTACGTATACAGACACACCACACTGTGTGAAGGATGCTCCTCAGCTGGGCTAGCTAGTGTCTGCTATGGTAACAGGCTTGGTGAGGTGTTTGTTTTACTCACCTTTTCTTGTGATCGAGCGCCCTCCTCTGGGTTGTAGTGGTACTGACGTGGAACATGAAGCAGAACATACCTCTGTAGTCAGGCCCCTTCTGCTACCTCTATGTAGTCTGGCCCCTTCTGCCACCTCTATGTAGTCAGGCCCCTTCTGCTACCTCTATGTAGTCTGCCACCTCTATGTAGTCTGGCCCCCTTCTGCCACCTCTATGCACCTCTATGTAGTCTGGCCCCTTCTGCTACCTCTATGTAGTCTGGCCCCTTCTGCCACCTCTATGTAGTCTGGCCCCTTCTGCCACCTCTATGTAGTCTGGCCCCCTTCTGCCACCTCTATGCACCTCTATGTAGTCAGGCCCCTTCTGCCACCTCTATGTAGTCTGTCAGGCCCCTTCTGCCACCTCTATGTAGTCAGGCCCTTTCTGCTACCTCTATGTAGTCTGCCACCTCTATGTAGTCTGGCCCCTTCTGCCACCTCTATGTAGTCTGGCCCCTTCTGCTACCTCTATGCAGTCTGGCCCCTTCTGCCACCTCTATGTAGTCTGGCCCCTTCTGCCACCTCTATGTAGTCTGGCCCCCTTCTGCCACCTCTATGCACCTCTATGTAGTCAGGCCCCTTCTGCCACCTCTATGTAGTCTGTCAGGCCCCTTCTGCTACCTCTATGTAGTCTGGCCCCTTCTGCCACCTCTATGTAGTCAGGCCCCTTCTGCTACCTCTATGTAGTCTGGACCCTTTTGCTACCTCTATGTAGTCTGTCAGGCCCCTTCTGCTACCTCTATGTAGTCTGGACCCTTTTGCTACCTCTATGTAGTCAGGCCCCCTTCTGCTACCTCTATGTAGTCAGGCCCCTTCTGCTACCTCTATGTAGTCTGGCCCCTTCTGCCACCTCTATGTAGTCAGGCCCCTTCTGCTACCTCTATGTAGTCAGGCCCCTTCTGCCACCTCTATGTAGTCAGGCCCCTTCTGCTACCTCTATGTAGTCAGGCCCCTTCTGCCACCTCTATGTAGTCAGGCCCCTTCTGCTACCTCTATGTAGTCTGCCACCTCTATGTAGTCTGGCCCCTTCTGCCACCTCTATGTAGTCAGGCCCCTTCTGCTACCTCTATGTAGTCTGGACCCTTTTGCTACCTCTATGTAATCAGGCCCCCTTCTGCTACCTCTATGTAGTCAGGCCCCTTCTGCTACCTCTATGTAGTCTGGCCCCTTCTGCCACCTCTATGTAGTCAGGCCCCTTCTGCTACCTCTATGTAGTCAGGCCCCTTCTGCCACCTCTATGTAGTCTGGCCCCCTTCTGCCACCTCTATGCACCTCTATGTAGTCTGGCCCCTTCTGCCACCTCTATGTAGTCTGTCCCCTTCTGCCACCTCTATGTAGTCTGTCCCCTTCTGCCACCTCTATGTAGTCTGTCCCCTTCTGCCACCTCTATGTAGTCTGTCCCCTTCTGCCATCTCTATGTAGTCTTTCCCCTTCTGCCACCTCTATGTAGTCAGGCCCCTTCTGCCACCTCTATGTAGTCTGTCCCCTTCTGCCACCTCTATGTAGTCTGGCCCCCTTCTGCCACCTCTATGCACCTCTATGTAGTCTGGCCCCTTCTGCCACCTCTATGCACCTCTATGTAGTCTGGCCCCTTCTGCCACCTCTATGTAGTCTGTCCCCTTCTGCCACCTCTATGTAGTCTGTCCCCTTCTGCCACCTCTATGTAGTCTGTCCCCTTCTGCCACCTCTATGTAGTCTGTCCCCTTCTGCCACCTCTATGTAGTCTGTCCCCTTCTGCCACCTCTATGTAGTCTGTCCCCTTCTGCCACCTCTATGTAGTCTGTCCCCTTCTGCCACCTCTATGTAGTCTGGCCCCTTCTGCCACCTCTATGTAGTCAGGCCCCTTCTGCTACCTCTATGTAGTCTGGACCCTTTTGCTACCTCTATGTAGTCAGGCCCCCTTCTGCTACCTCTATGTAGTCAGGCCCCTTCTGCTACCTCTATGTAGTCTGGCCCCTTCTGCCACCTCTATGTAGTCAGGCCCCTTCTGCTACCTCTATGTAGTCAGGCCCCTTCTGCCACCTCTATGTAGTCAGGCCCCTTCTGCTACCTCTATGTAGTCAGGCCCCTTCTGCCACCTCTATGTAGTCAGGCCCCTTCTGCTACCTCTATGTAGTCTGCCACCTCTATGTAGTCTGGCCCCTTCTGCCACCTCTATGTAGTCAGGCCCCTTCTGCTACCTCTATGTAGTCTGGACCCTTTTGCTACCTCTATGTAGTCAGGCCCCTTCTGCTACCTCTATGTAGTCTGGCCCCTTCTGCCACCTCTATGTAGTCAGGCCCCTTCTGCTACCTCTATGTAGTCAGGCCCCTTCTGCCACCTCTATGTAGTCTGGCCCCCTTCTGCCACCTCTATGCACCTCTATGTAGTCTGTCCCCTTCTGCCACCTCTATGTAGTCTGTCCCCTTCTGCCACCTCTATGTAGTCTGTCCCCTTCTGCCACCTCTATGTAGTCTGTCCCATTCTGCCACCTCTATGTAGTCTGTCCCCTTCTGCCACCTCTATGTAGTCAGGCCCCTTCTGCCACCTCTATGTAGTCTGTCCCCTTCTGCCACCTCTATGTAGTCTGGCCCCCTTCTGCCACCTCTATGCACCTCTATGTAGTCTGGCCCCTTCTGCCACCTCTATGCACCTCTATGTAGTCTGGCCCCTTCTGCCACCTCTATGTAGTCTGTCCCCTTCTGCCACCTCTATGTAGTCTGTCCCCTTCTGCCACCTCTATGTAGTCTGTCCCCTTCTGCCACCTCTATGTAGTCTGTCCCCTTCTGCCACCTCTATGTAGTCTGTCCCCTTCTGCCACCTCTATGTAGTCTGGCCCCTTCTGCCACCTCTATGTAGTCTGCCACCTCTATGTAGTCTGCCACCTCTATGTAGTCTGCCACCTCTATGTAGTCTGTCCCCTCTATGTAGTCTGCCACCTCTATGTAGTCTGTCCCCTTCTGCCACCTCTATGTAGTCAGGCCCCTTCTGCTACCTCTATGTAGTCAGGCCCCTTCTGCTACCTCTATGTAGTCAGGCCCCTTCTGCCACCTCTATGTAGTCAGGCCCCTTCTGCTACCTCTATGTAGTCTGCCACCTCTATGTAGTCTGGCCCCTTCTGCCACCTCTATGTAGTCAGGCCCCTTCTGCTACCTCTATGTAGTCTGGACCCTTTTGCTACCTCTATGTAGTCAGGCCCCTTCTGCTACCTCTATGTAGTCTGGCCCCTTCTGCCACCTCTATGTAGTCAGGCCCCTTCTGCTACCTCTATGTAGTCAGGCCCCTTCTGCCACCTCTATGTAGTCTGGCCCCCTTCTGCCACCTCTATGCACCTCTATGTAGTCTGTCCCCTTCTGCCACCTCTATGTAGTCTGTCCCCTTCTGCCACCTCTATGTAGTCTGTCCCCTTCTGCCACCTCTATGTAGTCTGTCCCCTTCTGCCACCTCTATGTAGTCTGTCCCCTTCTGCCACCTCTATGTAGTCAGGCCCCTTCTGCCACCTCTATGTAGTCTGTCCCCTTCTGCCACCTCTATGTAGTCTGGCCCCCTTCTGCCACCTCTATGCACCTCTATGTAGTCTGGCCCCTTCTGCCACCTCTATGCACCTCTATGTAGTCTGGCCCCTTCTGCCACCTCTATGTAGTCTGTCCCCTTCTGCCACCTCTATGTAGTCTGTCCCCTTCTGCCACCTCTATGTAGTCTGTCCCCTTCTGCCACCTCTATGTAGTCTGGCCCCTTCTGCCACCTCTATGTAGTCTGCCACCTCTATGTAGTCTGCCACCTCTATGTAGTCTGCCACCTCTATGTAGTCTGTCCCCTCTATGTAGTCTGCCACCTCTATGTAGTCTGTCCCCTTCTGCCACCTCTATGTAGTTTGTTTTTCAAGTCTTATAATCAATTGATACTACCGTATACAATGCTCTGCCCTAACCTGTATGACCTGTGACCTGTGACCTCAGCTTCAACCGGGACTGGCGGTACCACAAGGAGGAGCGTGTGTGGATCACGCGGGCGCCGGGCATGGAGCCCACTCTGAAGACCAACGCCTATGAGAGAGGCACCTACTACTTCTTTGATTGTCTTAACTGGAGGAAAGTAGCCAAGGTGAAGGACAGAGGCTTGAGGACTGTTACCGTAGTTACAGTGCATTCAGAAAGTATTCAGACCCCTTGACTTTCTCCACATTTTCTTATGTTACAGCCTTATATAAAATTATAAAATTGATTTAAATTGTTTTTTTCTACACACTCAACCCCCTAAAAAACAATTCGACATTTTTGCAAATGTATAATATATATTTTTTTACAGAAATATAAGATTTATATAAGTATTCAGACCCTTTACTCAGTACTTTGTTGAAGCGCCTTTGGCAGCGATTACAGCCTTGAGTTTTCATGGGTAAGTTTGGCACACCTGTATTTGAGGATTTTCTCCCATTCTTCTCGGGTTCTTGGTCAACTCCCTGACCAATGGCCTTTCTCCCCTGATTGCTCAGTTTGTCCTGGCTGACAGCTCTAGGAAGAGTCTTGGTGGTTCTAAAATTCTTCCATTTCAGAATGATAGAAACCACTGTGTCCTTCGGGACCTTCAATGCTGCAGAAATGTTTTGGTACCCTTCCCCAGATCTGTGCCTCGACACAATCCTGTCTCGGAGTTCTAAGGACAATTCCTTCAACCTCGTGGCTTGGTTATTTCTCTGACATGCACTGTCAACTGTGGGACCTTATATCGACAGGTGTGTGCCTTTCCAAACCATGTCCAAGTGGTAGAAGCATCTCTAATCAAAAATCAAATCAAATCAAATGTATTTGTCACATACACATGGTTAGCAGATGTTAATGCGAGTGTAGCAAAATGCTTGTGCTTCTAGTTGACGACAATGCAGTAATAACCAACAGGTAATCTAACCTAACAATTCCACAACTACTACCTTATACACACAAGTGTAAAGGGATGAAGAATATGTACATAAAGATATATGAATGAGTGATGGTACAGTCTCTCGGTCCCAGCTTTGATGCACCTGTACTGACTTCGCCTTCTGGATGATAGTGGGGATGATCAATGGAAACAGGATGCACTGGAGCTCAATTTCCAGTCTCATAGCAAAGAGTCTGAATACTTATGTAAATAAGGTATTTCAGTTTTTTATCTGTAATACATTTGAATATTTTTTTTTACCTGTTTTTGCTTTGTCATTATGGGGTATTGTGATGTCATTATGGGGTATTGTGATGTCATTATGGGGTATTGTGATGTCATTATGGGGTATTGTGATGTCATTATGGGGTATTGTGATGTCATTATGGGGTATTGTGATGTCATGGTGTGTAGATTGATGAGGAAAAAACAATGTAATCCATTTTAGAATGAGGCTGTAACATAATGTGGAAAAGGGGAAGGGTCTGAATACTTTCCCAATGCGTTGTAGTGTTGTTGTTTTTGTGTGTGTGTGGGGGGTGTTAAGGCAAGCTAACAATAACAGCTTTTCCAACTGCAAAAGTGTATGTGGTTTGGTATAGATGTGCTTTGTCATGCAGTTGTGGACATGTGTGTTTCCAACTTGGACCCTTGACATATGGGATCATTCACTCCCAGAGGATTTGTAAACCTGCTGATTCCCCCCATAGAAAGCTTCTAGTATTGTTATATCATGTCCAATATTCTCCTCAAGATGTTCTGTATTTAATATGCTGCTTCAGCTGAACACTACCGTTATCCACTGCTTCAGCTGAACACTACCGTTATCCACTACCGTTATCCACTGCTTCAGCTGAACACTACCGTTATCCGCTACCGTTATCCACTACCGTTATCCACTGCTTCAGCTGAACACTACCGTTATCCACTACCGTTATCCACTGCTTCAGCTGAACACTACCGTTATCCACTACCGTTATCCGCTACCGTTATCCGCTACCCGCTACCGTTATCCGCTACCGTTATCCGCTACCGTTATCCGCTACCGTTATCCGCTACCGTTATCCGCTACCGTTATCCACTGCTTCAGCTGAACACTACCGTTATCCACTACCGTCGTGCACTACCGTTATCCACTGCCGTCGTCCACTACCGTTATCCACTACCGTTATCCACTACCGTTATCCACTGCTTCAGCTGAACACTACCGTTATCCACTACCGTCGTCCACTACTGTTATCCACTACCGTTGTCCACTACCGTTATCCACTACCCTTATCCACTACCGTCGTCCACTACCGTCGTCCACTACCGTCATCCACTACCCTTATCCACTACCCTTATCCACTACCCTTATCCACTACCGTTATCCACTACCGTCGTCCACTACCGTTATCCACTACCGTTATCCACTACCGTCGTCCACTACCGTTATCCACTACCGTTATCCACTACCGTCGTCCACTACCGTTATCCACTGCCGTCGTCCACTACCGTTATCCACTGCTTCAGCTGAACACTACCGTTATCCACTGCTTCAGCTGAACACTACCGTTATCCACTACCGTCGTCCACTACCGTCGTCCACTACCGTCGTCCACTACCCTTATCCACTACCCTTATCCACTACCGTCGTCCACTACCGCCGTCCACTACCGTCGTCCACTACCGTCGTCCACTACCGTCGTCCACTGCCGTTATCCACTGCCGTTATCCACTGCCGTTATCCACTGCCGTCGTCCACTACCGTCGTCCACTACCGTCATCCACTACCGTCATCCACTACCGTCATCCACTGCCGTTATCCACTGCCGTTATCCACTACCGTCCCTAAAACCCTTGTTCCTCCCCTCCCTTTCTAGGAGTTTCATCTGGAATACGAGAAGCTAGAGGAGAGACCCCACGTGCCATCCACCTTCAACTACAACCCAGCCCAGCAAGCCTTCTGAGAGACTTCCTTCCCCTCGTTCTCAGTCCACCATGGGATCCTAGACCTGGTTAGAGTTCTGGTCCCTGGCCCTGGTTCCTCACAGCAGACAGACGGACAGACCTACAGACTACGAATGCCGGTGTGGCTGGCTCAGGCATCCTGCTTTTTATTCCTCGACTATCCACCGTCTGCCAAATTGACTTTAGGCCAAATGGAGGGAAATCCGGCGACCATTTTGGCTCCGAGCAGGTCCTTCTTCCCCTGAACTGAATGATGTGCCGCCCAATCAGACGCTGGTTTCTCTTTTTTTTAAATCTTATTTTTTTTTCTTTTCCCTGTTTTTCCCCTGACCTTGTCCCTTTGTTTTGGTTGGTTGTCATTTTGAAAACATTCAGAACCTTTTTGTTTACGCCTCATTCTTCAGACCTCCCCATTGGTCACGAAGCACCATGACATCATAATACACACACACACACAGACACACCCTCTGACAGTGACAGAACAAGGTCGATCTGTCATTATCCAACAGAAGTGTTCAAAGAACACAGTGACCTGCAGAAAATACCTCAACACAATGTTACTGTAGCAGAGTGGAAGACCCACAGACAGACAGACAGACAGACCCACAGACGGACAAGAGGCCAGGAGAAAATGCAATGTTCATATTGTAGCTCTATTTCGTAATAAAAGAACACAAAAGATGTTTGTGGATTTGTTCATATTGTGAAGACGAGACCCACAATAGTTCAGTTTGGACATTAACTCTCAAACACATAACATTTACTTTCCTTCTGTTTATTCTGTCATTCGCTCCCTTTCCATCCACCATTTCTGCCCACAAGAATTATCCACCAATCAGTGACAGACAACCTCCAGCTGTCCGTATTCACTGAGCCTCATCCTCCTTCTAGGGATGAACAGGAGAACACGAAAGAACTGTCTTTGTTACAATTTAGTAATAAAAGTACAAAATGTTTTTCCATTTTTTGGGAGGGGGGGGGGGGGGGGGCTTACAGGCATCACAGATGAATAAAGAGATGTGTGCGATGTGTATATATTATATATATGACATCTATTTTGGAGAAGATTAAAAATAAATAAAAACAGACTGTCGCCCCGGCTGTACCTCGTTTTTAGGAGGTGAGCACGGAGCGACGCAATACTGGACGTACTGTACGACGTGGATAAAACAGGACTATTCTGGGGACCATGCCTAACAACAACAACAACAACCTGGATTAAAACTGTACTGGAGCCAGTGGATAGAGGACGACAATAACTGGTCAGGACAGGGGACCATGCCTGTCAACAACAACATCAACCTGGATTAAAACTGTACTGTAGCCAGTGGATAGAGGACGACAATAACTGGTCAGGACAGGGGACCATGCCTCACGCCCTGAACACTTTCAATTCAACAACCACAGCAAACAATGAAGAACACCAAGCGTTACAATCAAGGGTCAGATACATTCTCAGTGAGCCAATAAGAACACCCGTACCCATGTGATGGTAGTTTTGGAGGGATGCGATTTGGAGAAAGATGAGGACTGAAGCACTTCACTTTGGCTGTTTTCAACAGCAGCTTTTCATAGGAAAAGAAAAAGCCAATAAAAATGAGATGAAGAAACAGTTGTGTTTTCTGATCACGTTCTGGAGAAAAGCTGCTTCTCTTTAATCAAGTAGAAAGGCTTTCTCCTGTATGCTGCGGTGTGGTGGGTTGATTTCCTCTGTGTGCCTGGCCTGTCTGTCTGCGTGTGGCGCTGTGTGTCTGTCTGCGTGTGGCGCTGTGTGTCTGTCTGCGTGTGGCGCTGTGTGTCTGTCTGCGTGTGGCGCTGTGTGTCTGTCTGCGTGTGGCGCTGTGTGTCTGTCTGCGTGTGGCGCTGTGTGTCTGTCTGCGTGTGGCGCTGTGTGTCTGTCTGCGTGTGGCGCTGTGTGTCTGTCTGCGTGTGGCGCTGTGTGTCTGTCTGCATGTGGCGCTGTGTGTCTGTCTGCGTGTGGCGCTGTGTGTCTGTCTGCGTGTGGCGCTGTGTGTCTGTCTGCGTGTGGCGCTGTGTGAGTGTCTGCGTGTGGCGCTGTGTGTCTGTCTGCGTGTGGCGCTGTGTGTCTGTCTGCGTGTGGCGCTGTGTGAGTCTGTCTGCGTGTGGGTCTGTGTGAGTCTGTCTGCGTGTGGCTCTGTGTGTCTGTCTGCGTGTGGCGCTGTGTGTCTGTCTGCGTGTGGCGCTGTGTGTCTGTCTGTCTGCGTGTGGCGCTGTGTGTCTGTCTGCGTGTGGCGCTGTGTGTCTGTCTGCGTGTGGCTCTGTGTGTCTGTCTGCGTGTGGCGCTGTGTGTCTGTCTGCGTGTGGCGCTGTGTGTCTGTCTGCGTGTGGCGCTGTGTGTCTGTCTGTCTGCGTGTGGCGCTGTGTGTCTGTCTGCGTGTGGCGCTGTGTGTCTGTCTGCGTGTGGCGCTGTGTGTCTGTCTGCGTGTGGCGCTGTGTGTCTGTCTGTGTGTGGCGCTGTGTGAGTCTGTCTGCGTGTGGCTCTGTGTGTCTGTCTGCGTGTGGAGCTGTGTGGTGCTGTGTGAGTCTGTCTGCGTGTCTGACTGTGTGGTGCTGTGTGAGTCTGTCTGCGTGTCTGACTGTGTGGTGCTGTGTGAGTCTGTCTGCGTGTGGAGCTGTGTGGTGCTGTGTGAGTCTGTCTGCGTGTCTGACTGTGTGGTGCTGTGTGAGTCTGTCTGCGTGTCTGACTGTGTGGTGCTGTGTGAGTCTGTCTGCGTGTGGAGCTGTGTGGTGCTGTGTGAGTCTGTCTGCGTGTGGAGCTGTGTGGTGCTGTGTGAGTCTGTCTGCGTGTCTGACTGTGTGGTGCTGTGTGAGTCTGTCTGCGTGTCTGACTGTGTGGTGCTGTGTGAGTCTGTCTGCGTGTGGAGCTGTGTGGTGCTGTGTGAGTCTGTCTGCGTGTCTGACTGTGTGGTGCTGTGTGAGTCTGTCTGCGTGTGGAGCTGTGTGGTGCTGTGTGAGTCTGTCTGCGTGTCTGACTGTGTGGTGCTGTGTGAGTCTGTCTGCGTGTCTGACTGTGTGGTGCTGTGTGAGTCTGTCTGCGTGTGGAGCTGTGTGGTGCTGTGTGAGTCTGTCTGCGTGTCTGACTGTGTGGTGCTGTGTGAGTCTGTCTGCGTGTCTGACTGTGTGGTGCTGTGTGAGTCTGTCTGCGTGTCTGACTGTGTGATGCTGTGTGAGTCTGTCTGCGTGTCTGACTGTGTGGTGCTGTGTGAGTCTGTCTGCGTGTGGAGCTGTGTGGTGCTGTGTGAGTCTGTCTGCGTGTCTGACTGTGTGGTGCTGTGTGAGTCTGTCTGCGTGTCTGACTGTGTGGTGCTGTGTGAGTCTGTCTGCGTGTCTGACTGTGTGGTGCTGTGTGAGTCTGTCTGCGTGTGGAGCTGTGTGGTGCTGTGTGAGTCTGTCTGCGTGTCTGACGCTGTGTGAGTCTGTCTGCGTGTCTGACGCTGTGTGAGTCTGTCTGCGTGTGGAGCTGTGTGGTGCTGTGTGAGTCTGTCTGCGTGTCTGACTGTGTGGTGCTGTGTGAGTCTGTCTGCGTGTCTGACTGTGTGGTGCTGTGTGAGTCTGTCTGCGTGTGGAGCTGTGTGGTGCTGTGTGAGTCTGTCTGCGTGTGGAGCTGTGTGGTGCTGTGTGAGTCTGTCTGCGTGTCTGACTGTGTGGTGCTGTGTGAGTCTGTCTGCGTGTCTGACTGTGTGGTGCTGTGTGAGTCTGTCTGCGTGTGGAGCTGTGTGGTGCTGTGTGAGTCTGTCTGCGTGTCTGACTGTGTGGTGCTGTGTGAGTCTGTCTGCGTGTGGAGCTGTGTGGTGCTGTGTGAGTCTGTCTGCGTGTCTGACTGTGTGGTGCTGTGTGAGTCTGTCTGCGTGTCTGACTGTGTGGTGCTGTGTGAGTCTGTCTGCGTGTGGAGCTGTGTGGTGCTGTGTGAGTCTGTCTGCGTGTCTGACTGTGTGGTGCTGTGTGAGTCTGTCTGCGTGTCTGACTGTGTGGTGCTGTGTGAGTCTGTCTGCGTGTCTGACTGTGTGATGCTGTGTGAGTCTGTCTGCGTGTCTGACTGTGTGGTGCTGTGTGAGTCTGTCTGCGTGTGGAGCTGTGTGGTGCTGTGTGAGTCTGTCTGCGTGTCTGACTGTGTGGTGCTGTGTGAGTCTGTCTGCGTGTCTGACTGTGTGGTGCTGTGTGAGTCTGTCTGCGTGTCTGACTGTGTGGTGCTGTGTGAGTCTGTCTGCGTGTGGAGCTGTGTGGTGCTGTGTGAGTCTGTCTGCGTGTCTGACGCTGTGTGAGTCTGTCTGCGTGTCTGACGCTGTGTGAGTCTGTCTGCGTGTGGAGCTGTGTGGTGCTGTGTGAGTCTGTCTGCGTGTCTGACTCTGTGTGTTTATGGTCTCAATTGAATTATCTGAAATCTTATTTGATTTCTTCTTTTGATTCTGTGCATCTTTTTCCCAGCTGTGTTGATTCTGAGAGTATACCATATATATAGACTGGTGAGTAGAGTTATACTACCTCAGTCCACAGGGCTGACCCAGCCATGCCAGGAGTTAGGATTTGATAATTGCTCACACGTAGCTGGCCTTCATGCAAATGCATAGATCCACTGCATACAACCATCCACTACAATCTTCCACTAAAGGGAAACCTCGTGACTAGATGTGTTAATTAAGTATTATTAGTTGTGGTATGTGGCGCCACCTTGTGGTCAACCTATGATTTAGTGGGCAGAAAAATCACACCTTTCCTCAGTGCAGTAAAGTAGCTAAACTCGGTCAGGTTTTTCCAGAAATCCTGGTTGGAGGATTCTGGATTGCCTGTTTTATTTCTGAACTCTTCCAACCTGGATATCTAGAAAACCTGTAAATGTTGATAGAATTTAGAAACTCTACTCACCAGTCTATATATATGGTATACTCTCAGAATCCACACAGCTGGGCTACGAGGAAACAACCTGACCTGAGGAAATGAACTGTAACAGTATGGAAGCTGCAAAGAATTCTACAATTACTGACAACAACAACAAAAAAGCCAAGGAGACGATCTCTTGGGTTCATAAAGCAAAACCCATTTCTTTCCAAAAGATAAATCACCTGTAAATGCAGCCAGGCCGAGCTGAAACTAAATGGTTTGGAATTGTTGTGTTTTACAGAGAGCAGAGGAGATAAACTTTCCCCAGGACCTTGTATGTCAAGGTTTGAGTTGTAGCATTTCATACCAGAGCCAAGGTGAGCCCCATAAAAAGACTAAAAACCCTTTAAGAAAAGTAGTCAAGGTCAAATATTAAAAACAATAAACATATACCAGATGGAGGAGACAGGTTTAGTCTCCATCTCTTAAACTCTGAGAAGATGAAACCCCATGGTGTTTTTACTCATTTATGTCCAACAATGAAATTAGTTTTTTTTTGCTCACTAAACTTAAGGGGCCAAATAAAATCACCCGCGGGCCCAGTTGGCCCAGTTGGGGAATCCTGCTCTAGGGACACAGCAGCAGGAGAACCACCCGCGGGCCCAGTTGGCCCAGTTGGGGAATCCTGCTCTAGGGACACAGCAGCAGGAGAACCACCCGCGGGCCCAGTTGGCCCAGTTGGGGAATCCTGCTCTAGGGACACAGCAGCAGGAGAACCACCCGCGGGCCCAGTTGGCCCAGTTGGGGAATCCTGCTCTAGGGACACAGCAGCAGGAGAACCACCCGCGGGCCCAGTTGGCCCAGTTGGGGAATCCTGCTCTAGGGACACAGCAGCAGGAGAACCACCCGCGGGCCCAGTTGGCCCAGTTGGGGAATCCTGCTCTAGGGACACAGCAGCAGGAGAACCACCCGCGGGCCCAGTTGGGGAATCCTGCTCTAGGGACACAGCAGCAGGATAACCACCCGCGGGCCCAGGTGGCCCAGTTGGGGAATCCTGCTCTAGGGACACAGCAGCAGGAGAACCACCTGCGGGCCCAGTTGGGGAACCCTGCTCTAGGGACACAGCAGCAGGAGAACCACCCACGGGCACAGGTGGCCCAGTTGGGGAACCCTGCTCTAGGGACACAGCAGCAGGAGAACCACCCACGGGCACAGGTGGCCCAGTTGGGGAACCCTGCTCTAGGGACACAGCAGCAGGAGAACCACCCGCGGGCCCAATTGGACCAGTTGGGGAACCCTGCTCTAGGGACACAGCAGCAGGAGAACCGCCCGCGGGCCCAATTGGACCAGTTGGGACACAGCAGCAGGTGAAGAGGACAGGTCTCAGCCAGCCACTGAAAGATGTGGCAAATTAAGGCTCACCCACCAAACCTTTCATTTACTGTCCTTCTCTCTCTCCTTCCCCTTTACTCTCCTTCTCTTCTTCCTCAGCCACCAAGCCTTTATTTACTGTCCTTCTCTCTCTCCTTCCCCTTTACTCTCCTTCTCTTCTTCCTCAGCCACTAACCCTCTATGTTCCTCTTCACCATCAATGTATTCCTCACTAGATAAGTGAGTGTCAAATATACATATAGATATCCTAAAATATACATATATCTTAAAATATACATACTGTAGATATGGTAAAACGTGTCGGTAATGCATTCTGTACCGACAGCAGATCTTATTTATGTATGCATGAGTCCTAAAACGAAGGGAGAAAATGAGTCATTCTGTCAGAGCAGCAGAACAGCAGCCAGCACAGCAGAAAAGTGCAGGATTTCCCAAGAGGAGTTCTGTCTGAGCAGTCTCACAGCCCTGCCCGTCTGCCTTCCTCTCGCTCTTTGACAACCCAGGGTGCATGCTGGGATGTGGGACAGCCTCCAGAGTGCTGAGCATGCACGGCAGCTGGACAGGCCCTTAGTGATGTTCTGTCCGAGTCCTGCATGTGAATGGGTGATATGGTTGGTGGTTGGTATGGGGAGAGACCAGGTGAGAGGGGGATGTGAGGGGTTGGTGTAGGGAGGGACTAGGTGAGAGGGGGATGTGAGGGGTTGGTATGGTGAGAGGGGGATGTGAAGGATTGGTATTGGGAGAGACTAGGTGAGAGGGGGATGTGAAGGGTTGGTATTGGGAGAGACTAGGTGAGAGGGGGATGTGAAGGGTTGGTATTGGGAGAGACTAGGTGAGAGGGGGATGTGAAGGGTTGGTATGGGGAGAGACCAGGTGAGAGGGGGATGTGAGGGGTTGGTATGGTGAGAGACCAGGTGAGAGGGGGATGTGAGGGGACTATATTCTACAGTAGGGTTACACTCCTCTATATTCTACAGTAGGGTTACACTCCTCTCTCCTCTACAGTAGGGTTACACTCCTCTATATTCTACAGTAGGGTTACACTCCTCTATATTCTACAGTAGGGTTACACTCCTCTATATTCTACAGTAGGGTTACACTCCTCTATATTCTACAGTAGGGTTACACTCCTCTATATTCTACAGTAGGGTTACACTCCTCTATATTCTACAGTAGGGTTACACTCCTCTATATTCTACAGTAGGGTTACACTCCTCTCTACAGTAGGGTTACTTTACTTAGGCTTCTGACTGACTATTATGTGTCTATTCCACAAGTTACCATTTATATATCATGTGTTTATTCCACAAGTTACCATTTATATATCATGTGTTTATTCCACAAGTTACCATTTATATATCATGTGTTTATTCCACAAGTTACCATTTATATTATTATGTGTTTATTCCACAAGTTACCATTTATATATTACAGTGCCTTGCGAAAGTATTCGGCCCCCTTGAACTTTGCGACCTTTTGACACATTTCAGGCTTCAAACATAAAGATATAAAACTGTATTTTTTTGTGAAGAATCAACAAGTGGGACACAATCATGAAGTGGAACGACATTTATTGGATATTTCAAACTTTTTTAACAAATCAAAAACTGAAAAATTGGGCGTGCAAAATTATTCAGCCCCTTTACTTTCAGTGCAGCAAACTCTCTCCAGAAGTTCAGTGAGGATCTCTGAATGATCCAATGTTGACCTAAATGACTAATGATGATAAATACAATCCACCTGTGTGTAATCAAGTCTCCGTATAAATGCACCTGCACTGTGATAGTCTCAGAGGTCCGTTAAAAGCGCAGAGAGCATCATGAAGAACAAGGAACACACCAGGCAGGTCCGAGATACTGTTGTGAAGAAGTTTAAAGCCGGATTTGGATAGAAAAAGATTTCCCAAGCTTTAAACATCCCAAGGAGCACTGTGCAAGCGATAATATTGAAATGGAAGGAGTATCAGACCACTGCAAATCTACCAAGACCTGGCCGTCCCTCTAAACTTTCAGCTCATACAAGGAGAAGACTGATCAGAGATGCAGCCAAGAGGCCCATGATCACTCTGGATGAACTGCAGAGATCTACAGCTGAGGTGGGAGACTCTGTCCATAGGACAACAATCAGTCGTATATTGCACAAATCTGGCCTTTATGGAAGAGTGGCAAGAAGAAAGCCATTTCTTAAAGATATCCATAAAAAGTGTCGTTTAAAGTTTGCCACAAGCCACCTGGGAGACACACCAAACATGTGGAAGAAGGTGCTCTGGTCAGATGAAACCAAAATTGAACTTTTTGGCAACAATGCAAAACGTTATGTTTGGCGTAAAAGCAACACAGCGCATCACCCTGAACACACCATCCCCACTGTCAAACATGGTGGTGGCAGCATCATGGTTTGGGCCTGCTTTTCTTCAGCAGGGACAGGGAAGATGGTTCAAATTGATGGGAAGATGGATGGAGCCAAATACAGGACAATTCTGGAAGAAAACCTGATGGAGTCTGCAAAAGACCTGAGACTGGGACGGAGATTTGTCTTCCAACAAGACAATGATCCAAAACATAAAGCAAAATCTACAATGGAATGGTTCAAAAATAAACATATCCAGGTGTTAGAATGGCCAAGTCAAAGTCCAGACCTGAATCCAATCGAGAATCTGTGGAAAGAACTGAAAACTGCTGTTCACAAATGCTTTCCATCCAACCTCACTGAGCTCGAGCTGTTTTGCAAGGAGGAATGGGAAAAAATGTCAGTCTCTCGATGTGCAAAACTGATAGAGACATACACCAAGCGACTTACAGCTGTAATCGCAGCAAAAGGTGGCGCTACAAAGTATTAACTTAAGGGGGCTGAATAATTTTGCACGCCCAATTTTTCAGTTTTTGATTTGTTAAAAAAGTTTGAAATATCCAATAAATGTCGTTCCACTTCATGATTGTGTCCCACTTGTTGTTGATTCTTCACAAAAAAATACAGTTTTATATCTTTATGTTTGAAGCCTGAAATGTGGCAAAAGGTCGCAAAGTTCAAGGGGGCCGAATACTTTCGCAAGGCACTGTATGTGTGTCACTATTGGTATAGTGCAAAAGGAGTGTTAACTTGCATAAATGATAAAGGATATTTGTAGGCAGAAGTTTTTACAGTGCGGTCTGCCACAAACAGGATGATCAAATTAAGATACGGCATCTGTATGTTCTTTGCAACCCATTGATTTAACAGTATTTACCAAATGTGTTATAAAGTGTCTACAAAAAGTACATACAAAATTAGTGCTGACAGATATTTTGGATCTGGAAGTTGTTTTAAATCTCTCACGTGTCTGCGTTGTTTTATTCCTCAGGTCGTTCTTACAGTTTCTTTTTTGATGGTCAACCACGACAGGAATGAAAACACGGGGATACCTTAACGTTTTCTCTCTACTCTGGTCATGTGACATGGGACATTCTTTAGTGACCGTCCCTCATGTCAAATACCTGGCAGAGAACCATGGACATGTCACAATGCAGTGACGCTTTCCTGCCAACAAATACCTCTACTCTGACTCAGTGATCCACTGTTCCTACGTCGACTCTAAACCACTAAAGGAGCTGTGTAGTCTGGTCAAAGGTGTCGAGGGACCCCAACACCAGGGTTACAGGGGTCGTGTGCAGCTAAGGAAGGAGGGCCTGAGAGAGGGCCACATTGAGCTTCACATCTCTAATCTTGGAGCCCCCCCCCCCCCCACATACACACACGCTGTCCGATGTGATATGTGGAACACCAGTAGTTCTGACAACTGGGTTGTTTTAATACATTTTAATGACTAGGGCCTCAACTTGGAGCGCAGGCTGTGGGGTGGAAAATACTGACCTAAATAACAGAAAATAGCTGCAAGCTCATTTGCAATATGTTCCTTCAACTGGCCAGACCATCAATACTGCGGCTCTTCTCTGTCTGTGTCCCAAACGGCACTCTATTCGCTATATAGCCCTATGGCCCCTGGTCAAAAGTAGTGCACTATACAGGGAATTAGGGTGCCATGTGGAACACACATCTCTCTGTGCTCGGTCACAAGGCTGCCATATCGCATTATACTGGACAGGTCCAATAGTATTGATGAGGGAGGCTCTGTTGACCTCTCTCGTCTCCTCCCCTTCCTTCAGTTGGTCCTTGTTGTTACCCGTAAACATTTGTTTACCTCTTGGGATGTATTTTCTACCTGTTTCTATGTCGTAAATAAACGACATAGAAACTTTAGAATGACATTTCAATATAAAGATGTATTTTTTTGAGTTGTCACTATATATTTTTTGATTTGATCACACTGTGGTCCATCGTGGTTAAGTTAGACTTAGTCTGTGGTGATCATGTCCATCGTGGTTAAGTTAGACTCACTCTGTGGTGATCATGTCCATCGTGGTTAAGTTAGACTCACTCTGTGGTGATCATGTCCATCGTGGTTAAGTTAGACTCACTCTGTGGTGATCATGTCCATCGTGGTTAAGTTAGACTCACTCTGTGGTGATCATGTCCATCGTGGTTAAGTTAGACTCACTCTGTGGTGATCATGTCCATCGTGGTTAAGTTAGACTCACTCTGTGGTGATCATGTCCATCGTGGTTAAGTTAGACTCACTCTGTGGTGATCATGTCCATCGTGGTTAAGTTAGACTCACTCTGTGGTGATCATGTCCATCGTGGTTAAGTTAGACTGATGTAAGAGTACTGAATAATCAATAGGGACTAAATAAATGACATCAGTGTCTCATGTCCTCACCACAGAGCTGCAGTCTCACACTATAAAACAGATAAGGTGACCGGTTGGCTCTTCGCTGTCTCCTCTCAGCCAATGACATCACAGTAACTGTGTAGATCATCTGTCTGTCTGGCAGGTTCATAATGACCCCTGAAGATGTTATAAAGATGTAGGATGTTAATTTGATCACCCTATTGCAGGATAAAATTCCTGCCGTGCAGTCCGCCCCTGTAGAATGTAGATTGGAATTGGGCAGCGACCCGTCATTCAGGGCAGGTAGTTTTGAGCCCCAGCGGTTGCCTGTTTTGCATGTTATTTTTGTTATTAATACGTGTCACATATAAATAAATAAACGTCCCTTATTCGGAATTCTTTCGCTGTACATTTCAAAAGTGCTGAAGAAATAGTTATATTGACCTCGTCCATCTTAGCTCTTTTATTAATATCTCAATCTAAATTAAGGATGGCCTCTTATGCGCTTGTCCTCCCCTTACGCCATAGTTTGTACATCTCACTTGTCAGTAGAAACCACATTTGTTTAAGCAAGTCAGCCATATCAGCTATGTTTTTATAAAGGCAGTAAATGAGGCTGAATGAACTGTTTCCCTGCCAGACAAGGTTCTGCTGATATCCAGGTATACTAGTGGTAAGGTGTTGGGACTCTGCTGTTGAGACTCTGCTGTTGGGACTCTGCTGTTGGGACAGCTTTATGCAGGCCCTAGCAGTTTGGGGGCACTGTTATAGCGCAATTAATGAATTATTTAGTGTTGTGTCGTGGCTTTGCTGGCATGCACCCCCCCCCCCCCCCAAATAAATGTTTTCGTTTACCCCACCAAGAGTTACATGCTAAAATCACCACTAGAATTGGATCTCAAATCATATCCTCCCCAGTCCAGCCGTCTCTCTCTATATGCCGGTATAGCAATTGAGCCTGGCGGCGAGGTAAGTCTACAGATGCAACCAAGGTACAAGTCATGCTTAGTTTCTGCTATTCTAATCCTTATGTATCCAACTGAATCCGGGTTTGAATCGTGGTATTCTGCAAGGCACAATAGCCCTCTGAGCTAAAGACTAGGCCAGTCATCAGGTCCAGGGAAGGTTACTTTAATCACCTCTGTTATATTCACATATTAGGGACAACAAACTGGGCATGTGTGGATAGAGACAGAGATTGGAATTGGGGCACAACTAATCGCATCCCCAGTCCAGCCGTCTCTGAACGAGCCTGGGGAGGAGGTTAAGAAGCTGACCAAGGTTGATTGTAGTAGTAGTAGAAGTGATACTGATTTGTCCCTGCATCTAAATGTAAGCATCATCTAGAAATCCTTAATTAATATAAAATAGTCATTACTTTTATGAAAACAGTTTCCATTATTATTTCAACACTACACTTGCTAAACATTTGTCATTTTCCATTAAAAGATACAAATCAGAGTTGACAAGCAGGTTCCAATAATTTCTCTCTCAAAACAATGTCAGACAGTAAACTGGGTCTTTATAAAGATGCAGTGAATGGAATTACCACTGGTTAATGGCCCTTACGATAAAACGCTATGTGCGTGTGTTTATGTGTGTATGTTTCTATGTGCTATTCAAGAAAGCCCCAAAATGATTCTGTACATCTAGGAAGTGAACAGATGCAGACTAGCTTTTAGGCTTTTCTGCCACGTGCACGCCACGGAGCGCCGTACACCACCGTAATCGTTGGCGGGCACTGCTGATTACGTTAAAACTCGCATGGCATAATGCTTGCTTTTCGATTGGTCAACTATAAGCTTTGTTTTTGTATGCCAAGCCAAGTTATCATGTGTCCTAAAGCTTAATGACGTAGGTCATTATTTGTGTTATTGAACGTGTTAACAGTAACTAGCTAGCCTAGTCTGTCAACAGGTGCACCCTGTAGTGATGCGTCAAAACAATACCGTCCAATCAGCGTAATGAAGTTGGTAACATTGGTGTCAGCAGAAGAGACCTATTTTTAACTGTAGAAAGCTCCTCGCCTCGGGCTATATAGGCTGGTCCTCAGACCTCTCGGCACCGCGAGCAGAGAGAGCGGGCTCCATCTCTAAAGGGGCAAAAGTAGACCAGTTTTTCCACAGCGAAGTGATGGATGTCGGAGCCAGGGACGGCGAGGGACCGCTGCAGCGCATCATCTGATCGCCAGTCAAGGGAGGGGCATTCACTCCGAACCTAATCCCAGATGCAACATCCAGCCTTTCAGCAAAATCCACATCTCTACGGACCGTTGTGATATGAAGTAGATATCACGCGCATAAGAGCGAGGGGAGGAGAGGGGCAGGCACAGTCTGGACCGCAGCTGCCCCGCTTTCGCAAAGTTCTCCATACAGAAGAGAGAGCGCGGAGGCCGGTTGAGTGAGAGGGACGTTTTCCTTGAGGCTGCCAGTGTTTGGGGCAACACAGCGCAGAGAGAGAGAGAGAAGCCCCTCTCCAGCTCTCCTCTCCGTCACTTTCGAGCTCTTTTCAGACCGAGGAGGAGCATAATGGCGAAAATGAGGGTGTCATACGAGTACTCGGAGGCGGAGGATAAGAGTATCCGACTAGGACTGTTCCTCATCGTCTGTGGCATCCTGTCCCTCTTTATCCTCGGGTTCTGCTGGCTCAGTCCAACTCTACAGAGCATGCAGAGCAAACCGGCCAACTGCACGGTGGTGTCCGTGCTCAGACCGGAGGAGATGTTCGAGTGCGTGTTCACGTGCGGGGCGGACTGCAAGGGGACCTCGCTGTATCCGTGTCTGCAGATATTCGTCAATAATTCCGAGTCGAACTCCGTGGCTCTGCTGCACTTTGATGAACAGCAACTGGTGCTGAACCCAAAGGTAAATGACTACAGCTCTAGAACGAGAACACTGGGAAGGAGCACTCTAGACTTTATAGTCGACACAGTGTTGCAGTTACTGAATGCAAAGCTGTGAACGATCGATACAGTAGCTAGGCAAAGTGTCTGGCTGGAAAAGTTCCCAGTCTCAGTTTATTGACATGAGCTAGATCGATATTATGTTAATAGTTGCCTGTTTTTTTTAAAACTATGTTAATGTAAACACACAGTTTGTATTCTAAAGACGAAATAACATTCTTGATATTTTTTATTCCAAAGATATGGCAAAAAAAATCACAGACTTAAATAATGAGTTTAACTTTCATAAAAGTCACTATACAGCAAGTGTGAGAGGATCTACACCTGTCCACGTCTATTCTAGAGACATAGCCTCATCATCACTCACAAAGAGAACCTCTACTGTGATGAAGAGGAACAGAGGAGACTAAATGACTCCCTTTGGGACAGAACGCCCAAACGTCTGTGTGAGTGAAGGTGTCTTTTCTTTTCAGTTGGACCAGTAAACTCTCTAGTCCCATTGTGTGTGATATTACTTTTCAGACGTGCACCTCTCAGACTACAAATCGGGAATGTCTTGGTCCTTTTGAGAATTTCTTCAAATTCTCTGTGGTCATCATCATCATCATCATCATCAGTTATTTCTAGCTGACTTCAGAAGGGTTGAAATCCAACCTTCTCATCTTGTGTTCTTCTGTAGATAGTGTGTTTATACTTTTGAGGGGGTACTGTAGGGCATTCAACTCTTCCTGTCTTCCTGCCCCTCCTCTTTCCCCTCCTCTCTTCCGTTCCCTCCTCATCCTCCTTATCCTCTCCTTCTCCTCTCCTCCGTCCTCTCCTCTCCTCCTCCCCTCCTCCCTCCCTCTCCTCCGTCCCCTCCTCTCCTCCGTCCCCTCCTCTCCTCCGTCCCCTCCTCTCCTCTGTCCCCTCCTCTCCTCCTCTCCTCCTCGTCCTCTCCTCCGTCCCCTCCTCTCCTTCGTCCCCTCCTCACCCCCCCTCCCATCCTCCCTGCTGTCTAGATCAGACCTCTATCCCGCTACACCACAGGTACTCCTCTCCCCCCAGCTCCATGGTAACACCACTGCATCCCTCCGTCCTGTGTCTTTAACACGCCTCTATGTTTACTGACTGGGTTCTATGGCAACAGGAGCACAGCTTTGAACAGTGATGCACGATCGCATGTGTCTGCATTTAAAGTGGCACCCTATTCCCCATGTAGTGCTCTACTTTTGTCCACTAAGGGAATAGGGTGACTAAAAGTAGTGTGCGAAGGGAAAAGGGTGGCCAAAAGTAATAAGATACCATTTAGGACAAATGTAATCCCAGCCTGCTCTCTCTGAGCCTGAGCCTGGGGACGAGGTTAGAACGACTGCAGACACTGGCACTGAGAGGAAAGAAGTGAGGACTTTGGCTGGTTACCAAACCAACCAGGGGTTGAATGACTTGGCAGTAAGCAGGCAAATGAACCAGGGTTTGAATGAGTTGGCAGTAAGCTACCAAATGGACCAGGGGTTGAATGAGTTGGCAGTAAGCTACCAAATGAACCAGGTGTTGAATGAGTTGGCAGTAAGCAGGCAAATGAACCAGGGTTTGAATGAGTTGGCAGTAAGCTACCAAATGAACCAGGGTTTGAATGAGTTGGCAGTAAGCTACCAAACGAACCAGGGGTTGAATGAGTTGGCAGTAAGCTACCAAACGAACCAGGGGTTGAATGAGTTGGCAGTAAGCTACCAAATGAACCAGGGGTTGAATGAGTTGGCAGTAAGCTACCAAATGAACCAGGGGTTGAATGAGTTGGCAGTAAGCTACCAAACAAACCAGGGGTTGAATGAGTTGGCAGTAAGCTACCAAATGAACCAGATGTTGAATGAGTTGGCAGTAAGCTACCAAACGAACCAGGGGTTGAATGAGTTGGCAGTAAGCTACCAAATGAACCAGGGGTTGAATGAGTTGGCAGTAAGCAGGAAAAGGGAACCAGGGGTTGAATGAGTTGGCAGTAAGCTACCAAAGGAACCAGGGGTTGAATGACCTGGCAGTAAGCTACCAAATGAACCAGGGGTTGAATGAGTTGGCAGTAAGCTACCAAACGAACCAGGGGTTGAATGAGTTGGCAGTAAGCTACCAACTGAACCAGGGGTTGAATTAGTTGGCAGTAAGCAGGAAAAAGGAACCAGGGGTTGAATGAGTTGGCAGTAAGCTACCAAATGAACCAGGGGTTGAATGAGTTGGCAGTAAGCTACCAAAGGAACCAGGGGTTGAATGACCTGGCAGTAAGCTACCAAATGAACCAGGGGTTGAATGCGTTGGCAGTAAGCTACCAAACGAACCAGGGGTTGAATGAGTTGGCAGTAAGCAGGAAAAAGGAACCAGGGGTTGAATGAGTTGGCAGTAAGCTACCAAATGAACCAGGGGTTGAATGAGTTGGCAGTAAGCTACCAAATGAACCAGGGGTTGAATGAGTTGGCAGTAAGCAGGAAAAAGGAACCAGGGGTTGAATGCGTTGGCAGTAAGCTACCAAATGAACCAGGGGTTGAATGAGTTGGCAGTAAGCTACCAAATGAACCAGGGGTTGAATGAGTTGGCAGTAAGCAGGAAAAAGGAACCAGGGGTTGAATGAGTTGGCAGTAAGCTACCAAATGAACCAGGGGTTGAATGAGTTGGCAGTAAGCTACCAAAGGAACCAGGGGTTGAATGACCTGGCAGTAAGCTACCAAATGAACCAGGGGTTGAATGAGTTGGCAGTAAGCTACCAAACGAACCAGGGGTTGAATGAGTTGGCAGTAAGCTACCAAATGAACCAGGGGTTGAATGAGTTGGCAGTAAGCAGGAAAAGGGAACCAGGGGTTGAATGAGTTGGCAGTAAGCTACCAAATGAACCAGGGGTTGAATGAGTTGGCAGTAAGCTACCAAATGAACCAGGGGTTGAATGAGTTGGCATTAAGCAGGAAAAAGGAACCAGGGGTTGAATGAGTTGGCAGTAAGCTACCAAATGAACCAGGGGTTGAATGAGTTGGCAGTAAGCTACCAAAGGAACCAGGGGTTGAATGACCTGGCAGTAAGCTACCAAATGAACCAGCTACCAAACGAACCAGGGGTTGAATGAGTTGGCAGTAAGCTACCAAACGAACCAGGGGTTGAATGAGTTGGCAGTAAGCAGGAAAAAGGAACCAGGGGTTGAATGAGTTGGCAGTAAGCTACCAAATGAACCAGGGGTTGAATGAGTTGGCAGTAAGCTACCAAAGGAACCAGGGGTTGAATGACCTGGCAGTAAGCTACCAAATGAACCAGGGGTTGAATGAGTTGGCAGTAAGCTACCAAACGAACCAGGGGTTGAATGAGTTGGCAGTAAGCTACCAAATGAACCAGGGGTTGAATGAGTGGGCAGTAAGCTACCAAATGAACCAGGGGTTGAATGAGTTGGCAGTAAGCAGGAAAAAGGAACCAGGGGTTGAATGAGTTGGCAGTAAGCAGGAAAAAGGAACCAGGGGTTGAATGAGTTGGCAGTAAGCTACCAAAGGAACCAGGGGTTGAATGAGTTGGCAGTAAGCTACCAAATGAACCAGATGTTGAATGAGTTGGCAGTAAGCTACCAAATGAACCAGGGGTTGAATGAGTTGGCAGTAAGCTACCAAACGAACCAGGGGTTGAATGAGTTGGCAGTAAGCTACCAAATGAACCAGGGGTTGAATGAGTTGGCAGTAAGCTACCAAATGAACCAGGGGTTGAATGAGTTGGCAGTAAGCTACCAAATGAACCAGGGGTTGAATGAGTTGGCAGTAAGCTACCAAATGAACCAGGGGTTGAATGAGTTGGCAGTAAACTACCAAAGGAACCAGGGGTTGAATGACCTGGCAGTAAGCTACCAAATGAACCAGGGGTTGAATGAGTTGGCAGTAAGCTACCAAACGAACCAGGGGTTGAATGAGTTGGCAGTAAGCAGGAAAAAGGAACCAGGGGTTGAATGACCTGGCAGTAAGCAGGCAATGACTCACTTTAGTTACACTGTCTTGTAGTCAGTCTGTCTGTCTGTTCATGTTTAGTAGACTCAATCACTGCAGGCTTGGAGGAACTGTAGAGTCTGAGGAGAGGATTGACTATGTCCCAAATGGAACCCTGTTCTCTACATAGTGCACAATATAGGGAATAGGGTGCTATTTGGGATACAACAACAGTCCATGTTTAATGTTATCATCCCTGACCCTGCATGTTGATTGTAAGTTGTACAACTTTTACGTATGACTTGCACTTAGATTTAGCTGTTTTTATTGATTTGTGTGTGTGTGTGTGTGTGTGTGTGTGTGTGTGTGTGTGTGTGTGTGTGTGTGTGTCTTTGTTCCCGGCGACAAAACCAACTGACTTTGTCGCTGAATCACTCTGTGATTTGTGGAAAAGGGAACATCTGCTTCAAAAAGGCTGTGTTTACACACACAGCCCAATTCTGATCTTTTGACCAATCACATCAGATCTTTTCACATCAGATATTATTCAGAGCTGATCTGATTGGTCAAAAGACCAATTAGTGAAAAAAAAAGATCAGAATTGGGCTGCCTAGGTAAACACAGCCAAAGTCTTGTAAATTAATCACAGATTTTTTTTGATCAGTCATTGATTTCCTTAGCTGTTGAAACACCAAAACAAAGTAATGAATTTAAAGATCCTGGAGAATGTGCCAACTAGCCATTCTTATGTATGGTTGTCTGAGGAAGGAAATGTGTGTGTGTGTGTGTGTATGTGTGTGTGTGTGTGTGTATGTGTGTGTGTGTGTGTGTGTGTGTGTGTGTGTGTGTGTGTGTGCGTGTGTGTGTGTGCGTGTGTGTCGTTATTGACAGGCTACTTCTACTAATGGCCCACCAGGGGTCCTGCTCTATAATGACTTCATTATAATGGTCACTAATATATCCTGTTTCTAGACTGGATGGTCGGAGCGTTCCAGGAACAGAAGGGGTTGATTGGTTTGAATTGGCTGGTGGGAGGAGAGAGCAGTGGTTCATTTGAGCCGGATCCCACCTCTCTGTTTGGGACTGTTTTGTTCCGGGAACCTATTTGGCTGGATCTGGGTACTCTCTCGTGGCACGAAAAATAATTCCCTTTTTGCAAATGTAAAAAAAAATGTCCTTTCAGTTTCCTCTTCCTCAACTCCATAAACAAACGTAATGTAAGAAATGAGATTTTCAGCCCTGGCCCTAATATTCTGAAGAGTTGATTGGGGTCGGGCTGGGGTCATGGTTATGGTTTACACAACACTGTGACCTACTCTATGTGCAGTGGCGATTTTACCATGTAAATCTTGGTGGGGAAAAAATCTAAAAGTGGGATGTAATGCCAGCAAAGCCACAACACTAAACAATACATTCATTGCACTATAACGGTGACAAACTAAAGCTGTCCCAACAGCAGTCCCAACACCTTACAACAGCTATACCTGGATATCAGCAGAGTCTCAACACCTTACCACTGCTATACCTGGATATCAGCAGTCCCAACACCTTACAACAGCTATACCTGGATATCAGCAGAGTCTCAACACCTTACCACTGCTATACTTGGTTATCAGCAGAGTCCCAACACCTTACCACTGCTATACCTGGATATCAGCAGTCCCAACACCTTACAACAGCTATACCTGGATATCAGCAGAGTCTCAACACCTTACCACTGCTATACTTGGTTATCAGCAGAGTCCCAACACCTTACCACTGCTATACCTGGATATCAGCAGTCCCAACACCTTACAACAGCTATACCTGGATATCAGCAGAGTCTCAACACCTTACCACTGCTATACTTGGTTATCAGCAGAGTCCCAACACCTTACCACTGCTATACCTGGATATCAGCAGAGTCCCAACACCTTACCACTGCTATACCTGGATATCAGCAGAGTCTCAACACCTTACCACTGCTATACTTGGTTATCAGCAGAGTCCCAACACCTTACCACTGCTACACCTGGATATCAGCAGAGTCCCAACACCTTACCACTGCTATACCTGGATATCAGCAGAGTCTCAACACCTTACCACTGCTATACCTGGATATCAGCAGAGTCCCAACACCTTACCACTGTTACACCTGGATATCAGCAGAGTCCCAACACCTTACCACTGTTACACCTGGATATCAGCAGAGTCCCAACACCTTACCACTGCTATACCTGGATATCAGCAGAGTCTCAACACCTTACCACTGCTATACCTGGATATCAGCAGAGTCCCAACACCTTACCACTGTTACACCTGGATATCAGCAGAGTCCCAACACCTTACCACTGTTACACCTGGATATCAGCAGAGTCCCAACACCTTACCACTGCTATACCTGGATATCAGCAGAGTCCCAACACCTTACCACTGCTGTACCTGGTTATCAGCAGAGTCCCAACACCTTACCACTGCTATACCTGGATATCAGCAGAGTCCCAACACCTTACCACTGCTACACCTGGATATCAGCAGAGTCCCAACACCTTACCACTACTATACCTGGATATCAGCAGAGTCCCAACACCTTACCACTACTATACCTGGATATCAGCAGAGTCCCAACACCTTACCACTACTATACCTGGATATCAGCAGAGTCCCAACACCTTACCACTACTATACCTGGATATCAGCAGTCCCAACACCTTACCACTGTTACACCTGGTTATCAGCGGAGTCCCAACACCTTACCACTGCTATACCTGGATATCAGCAGTCCCAACACCTTACCACTTCCTTGTCTGGCAGGGAAACAGTTCTTTCAGCCTATTTTACTGCCTTTATAAAAACATAGCTGATATGGCTGACTTGCTTAAACAAATGTGGTTTCTACTGACAATTGAGATGTACAAACTATGGCGTAAGGGGACGACAAGCGCATAAGAGGCCATCCGTAATTTAGATGAAGAAATTAATGAGCGAGCTAGGACGGACGTAATCGATATAACTATTTGTTTAGCACTTTTGAAATGTACAGCGACAGAATTCAGAATATGGGCCATTCTTACAATGTTCTCCCTGTACACCAAGTCAGAACCGTAGGATAAATAAAGGGGGCATATATAAGCAGACAATGAAAGCTCTTACAATATTCAATGATGACATTTCTCTAAAACAGGTTACAGGCTACATGTGCACCACCAAGTCAGAACAGTAGGTGAAATTAAGAGGTGAAAATAGACCAAATTATCAGGGTGAGACACATGAGCTACTAACAGCTTACTACACAATATACACCTGGTATTAATTTCTTAGCTACAGTCTACACATCTCCTTAATATATTAGATCATTAATGCAGCAGCATGCAATACATTTTTGGACTCACCTTGTTGTGCCGTGCTCACTTGAACAGGAAGGTGGTGCGGTGGTCCTTCGTTGACAAACTGGGAACTCAAAAACTGGGAACTGGGAACTGGAAAATAAAGAAAATATTAATCATGATATCATCAGTGATCTTCAGGTTGTAGCTCCAGAAAGCAGCCAGAGTTCCCGGATTTACAATTCCGAATTGAATGAAAGTTCGAAAAGTATTTTCCCAGTCGTAGCTCATTTTTCCCGATTTCCCAGTTGTCTTGAACTCACTAAAGTTATATTTTGCAGTTCAGAGTTAATTAACGGTTGAGTTGAGTGCGGCACAAATCATGCTTCATTGACAGCATGGTCAATGTTGAATGTTTATAATTTTAAACTAGGAAAAGAGACCCTTAATCTTAGACTTGGGACCACACAGCCACTCCACTGAAGAGCAGGCTAATGATTGCTTTGCAATGCTTGCAGGTGGCCACTGATTACTTCCAAACCACTCATTGTTGAATTTGCGAGTTCCAACTTGTTGTGTGATGTTTATGTCCAAGTTGCATCCAAAGAACACCATACCTACTGTGAAGCATGGGGGTGGAAACACCATGCTTTGGGGCTGTTTTTCTGCAAAGGGACCAGGACGACTGATCCGTGTAAAGGAAAGAATGAATGGGGCCATGTATTGTGAGATTTTGAGTGAAAACCTCCTTCCATCAGCAAGGGCATTGAAGATGAAACGTGGCTGGGTCTTTCAGCATGACAATTATCCCAAACACACCGCCCGGACAACGAAGAAGTGGCTTCGTAAGAAGCATTTCAAGGTCCTGGAGTGACCTAGCCAGTCTCCAGATCTCAACCCCATAGAAAATCTTTGGAGGGAGTTGAAAGTCTGTGTTGCCCAG
The DNA here is from genome assembly GCF_045791955.1 of Oncorhynchus clarkii lewisi. NCBI lineage: Eukaryota > Metazoa > Chordata > Actinopteri > Salmoniformes > Salmonidae > Oncorhynchus > Oncorhynchus clarkii. The sequence goes on along the minus strand of NW_027258071.1, from coordinate 18,337 downwards.
CAACAGCCCCAAAACATCACTGCTCTGCATGGAGGAATGGGCCAAAATACCAGCAACAGTGTGTGAAAACCTTGTGAAGACTTACAGAAAACGTTTGACCTCTGTCATTGCCAACAAAGGGTATATAACAAAGTATTGAGATAAACTTTTGTTATTGACCAAATACTTATTTTCCACCATAATTTGCAAATAAATTAAAAAAAAATCCTACAATGTGATTTTCTGGATTTTTTTTCCTCATTTTGTCTGTCATAGTTGAAGTGTACGTACCTATGATGAAAATTACAGGCCTCTCATCTCTTTAAGTGGGAACTTGCACAATTGGTGGCTGACTAAATACGTTTTTTGCCCCAATGTAACTCTATGGCAGCACCAAAACCAAAGGGGATAGAATTTTCGTGGTCTACCCTTTTGACTTGGCGGTGACGAGGTGTCCCCATGAGTGACAGAACACTGAGCCAATCACGGTGCAACTTTCCATATTTTCTGCTGCCTTTCCCACCACCACAGAAAGCACCAAGCTCGGCTGAAACACCTGCATGTTGGAGCTGTCTTACTCAAGAAAGCAAAAATAGACCATGTTTGTATGTGGCTTTATGAACCCAATTATATATATATATATATATATATATATATATATATATATATATATATATATATATATATATATATATATATATATATGTTTACATTGTTTACAAACTGATATGTGACACATATTAACACCAAAATAAAATGCGGAACAGACCCCCCCAAAATGTATTTAATTCAAATGGCCTGCCTTGAATGACGGGTCACCACTGTGTATGTGTGAGACCAACGGGTGGCCGGGGCTGTATGAGAATCGTGCCTGTGTCTCTCTCTCTCACATCACTAAAACTGAATTCACTTTTCTACGATCTCTCTCCCTCTCTGCTCTGATAGACATGAGCCTGCGACTCTCATCTCTCCAGCGTTGCAATTCATCATTTGTTTCCTTATAGAATCACAGCTGCATGATTCTGGAGAAACTGCAACACTCCTGATACATTGAAATACATTTGCCCAAGTTATATAAGTACTGTTGTCTGTTCAGAAAGAAATGAAATCATTCAGAATACTACACCACCAGAAGGCCTACGATTAAGCCACAGATGATCCATAGCTTACTTATTTTACATTTCCTAGCTGTGGATTGTAGCCCAACATAAAGGAATAGCCTAGCTGTGGATTGTAGCCTGATAACAAGGAGTAGCCTAGCGGTGGATTGTAAGCCCATTAAGAAGGATTAGCCTAGCTGTGGATTGTAGCCTGATAACAAGGAGTAGCCTAGCTGTGGATTGTAAGCCCATTAAGAAGGAATAGCCTATCGGTTGATTGTAGCCCAATATAAAGGAATAGCCTAGCTGTGGATTGTAAGCCCAATATAAAGGAATAGCCTAGCTGTGGATTGTAGCCCAACATAAAGGATTAGCCTAGCTGTGGATTGTAGCCCAACATAAAGGAATAGTTTAGCTGTGGATTGTAGCCCATTAAGAAGGATTAGCCTAGCTGTTGATTGTAGCCCAATAACAAGGATTAGCCTAGCTGTTGATTGTAGCCTGATAACAAGGATTAGCCTAGCTACGGATTGTAGCCTGATAACAAGGATTAGCCTAGCTGTGGATTGTAGCCTGATAACAAGGAGTAGCCTAGCGGTGGATTGTAAGCCCATTAAGAAGGATTAGCCTAGCTGTGGATTGTAGCCCATTAAGAAGGATTAGCCTAGCTGTTGATTGTAGCCCAATAACAAGGAATAGCCTAGCTGTTGATTGTAGCCCGATAACAAGGAATAGCCTAGCTGTTGATTGTAGCCCGTTAACAAGGAATGGTCTAGCTGTTGATTGTTGCCCGATAACAAGTAATAGCCCTACTGTCAGGAACAAGCGGCAAATCTGTCAGTGAACAAACAGCATGCAGACCAAACAGGCCTTTACTCAATATTTCATATACAATGGAGGGAAAACAGGTTGGAAAGCAGATGGCTCCTGCTGAAAAGAGAAGACTCTCTGCTGTAGGCTACCAACACATTTATCTGCTGTATTTACAAAATAAGAGACAGAGAGGCTTTTGGCACGAGCGCATCAGCCATCAACAGGGAGTGAGTCAGTAAAACTGGAAAGCAATTTTTAGGACTATCATTTCCTCCTCCTACTGTAGCCTACAATATGTGTCTCCACACACCTTGGACTGGGCTATAGATGGATTCAAGACAAGGTATTTTTTATTGATCTCAGATTCTCAGTTTGTCAGTGTAGCCTACTTTTTCCATCAATTTGTGCGCTATAAAATAATAATCTACCAAAGTCTCCAGTCGTGTAAAATGACGTTGGAATTGCATGAAATGCGTTTATAAAATTATACGTTTTTTTCCCAGACCCCGGGCTACTTAAAATGTTCCCCATGTGTGCAACTTCTGTAAGAGCCTGTACTCTACAGCTCTGTGCCACTACGCAGATCTGTACTCTACAGCTCTATGCCACTATGCTGATCTGTACTCTACAGCTCTGTGCCACTACGCAGATCTGTACTCTACAGCTCTGTGCCACTACGCAGCTCTATACTCTACAGCTCTATGCCACTATGCAGATCTATACTCTACAGCTCTGTGCCACTACGCAGATCTGTACTCTACAGCTCTGTGCCACTACGCAGATCTGTACTCTACAGCTCTATGCCACTACGCAGATCTGTACTCTACAGCTCTATGCCACTACGCAGATCTGTACTCTACAGCTCTATGTCACTACGCAGATCTGTACTCTACAGCTCTATGTCACTACGCAGATCTGTACTCTACAGCTCTATGCCACTACGCAGATCTGTACTCTACAGCTCTATGTCACTACGCAGATCTGTACTCAACAGCTCTATGCCACTACGCAGATCTGTACTCTACAGCTCTATGTCACTACGCAGATCTGTACTCTACAGCTCTATGTCACTACGCAGATCTGTACTCTACAGCTCTATGCCACTACGCAGATCTGTACTTTACAGCTCTATGTCACTACGCAGATCTGTACTCTACAGCTCTATGTCACTACGCAGATCTGTACTCTACAGCTCTATGTCACTACGCAGATCTGTACTCTACAGCTCTATGCCACTATGCAGATCTGTACTCTACAGCTCTATGCCACTACGCAGATCTGTACTTTACAGCTCTATGTCACTACGCAGATCTGTACTCTACAGCTCTATGTCACTACGCAGATCTGTACTCTACAGCTCTATGTCACTACGCAGATCTGTACTCTACAGCTCTATGCCACTACGCAGATCTGTACTCTACAGCTCTATGCCAATACGACGATATGCTTTATTCTAATGGTGATTTTCTTTTGGTTCCGGTTCCAGATTTCCAAATGAACCACAGGGGAGAGTCGTGGTCTCTTTCAGTATAGGACATACTGTATGGTTGAAGGGTTTATTAATGCTTTGTAAATACTGTAGTGAATTAGTCATGTGTTACTTAGGGTGATGAAGGGAGGGAGAGGAGGGGAGGGGGAGGGAGAGGGGGAGAAGGAGGGGAGGCAGAGCAGGGGGAGGAGGAGTGGGATGATGTTGAGGAGGGAGTATTCAGACTGGCTGCCCCTGTTTTGCCCCACCCTTTGGGAGCAGTGACCTTTTGGCGCTGCTGGCTAATGAGAGCACAGGCTCCTGGGTAATGGCTTGATTAAACCACCTGTGGAACGCTTGACTGATTTGGCATTAACCCACAAGGAGTACTAGTCAGCTGGGGGTTCCTCTCCTCTCCTCTCCTCTTCATCGATGGTAATGTGAGTTCCTAGACTGAGTAAGTCATGGAGAACAGTCTTGCTATCGACTCAGGAATGATCTGTGTCAAGGGTTTGATTCTTTTTGACTAACGGACATAAAGTTAACTGAACACAGTAGACATTGTGTTAATCTCTCATTTCAGGTACTGTGAGTACTGTTGGATGTCTATACAGTTCTGTTTATGGAAGAGCACGGCCATGCCAACTAGTCCCAGTCTTCAGTTCAGCTGCTGTTCCTCCTACCAGTGGCCTACATACAGACGGAGAGCCAGAGCAGTTCCCCTTTATTCTCTCCTCTCCTCTCCTCTCCTCTCCTCTCCTCTCCTCTCCACTACCTCTCCTCCCCCCCACCACTACCTCCCCTCCACTACCTCTCCTCTCCTCCCTCCCCTCCACCACCTCTCCTCTCCTCTCCTCCCTCCCCTCCACTACCTTTCATCTCCTCCCTCCCCTCCACTACCTCTCCTCTCCTCTCCTCCCCTCCACTACCTCTCCTCTCCTCCCTCCCCTCCTCTACCTCTCCTCCCCTCCACTACCTGCCCTCCCCTCCCCTCCCCTCAACTACCTCTCCTCTCCTCCCTCCCCTCTTCTACCTCTCCTCCCCTCCACTACCTCTCCTCCCTCCCCTCCACTACCTCTCTTTTTCCCCCCCTCTCCACTACCTCTCCTCTCCTCCCTCCCCTCCACTACCTCTCCTCTCCTCCCTCCTCTCCTCTACCTCTCCTCTCCTCCCCTCCACTACCTCTCCTCCCCTCCCCTCCCCTCCACTACCTCTCCTCTCCTCCCTCCCCTCCGCTACCTCTCTTCCCCTCCACTACCTCTCCTCTCCTCCCCTCCACTACCTCTCCTCTCCTCCCTCCCCTCCACTACCTCTCCTCCCCTGCCCTCCACTACCTCTCCTCCCCTCCCCTCCCCTCCCCTCCCCTCCCCTCCCCTCCCCTCCACTACCTCTCCTCTCCTCCCCTCCCCTCCACTACCTCTCCTCTCCTCCCTCCCCTCCCCTCCCCTCTTCTACCTCTCCTCCCCTCCACTACCTCTCCTCTCCTCCCTCCCCTCTTCTACCTCTCCTCCCCTCCCCTCTTCTACCTCTCCTCTCCTCCCCTCCACTACCTCTCCTCTCCTCCCTCCCCTCCACTACCTCCCCTCCCCTCCCCTCCACTACCTCTCCTCTCCTCCCTCCCCTCCTCTACCTCTCCTCCCCTCCACTACCTCTCCTCCCTCCCCTCCACTACCTCTCCTCTTCCCCCCCTCCACTACCTCCCCTCCCCTCCCCTCCCCTCCACTACCTCTCCTCTCCTCCCTCCCCTCCGCTACCTCTCCTCCCCTCCACTACCTCTCCTCCCCTCCACTACCTCTCCTCTCCTCCCTCCCCTCTCCTCCACTACCTCTCCTCCCCTCCCCTCCACTACCTCTCCTCTCCTCCCTCCCCTCCACTACCTCTCCTCTCCTCCCTCCCCTCCCCTCCCCTCTTCTACCTCTCTTCCCCTCCCCTCCACTCCCTCTCCTCTCCTCCCTCCCCTCCCCTCCCCTCTTCTACCTCTCCTCCCCTCCCCTCTTCTACCTCTCCTCTCCTCTCCTCCACTACCTCTCCTCTCCTCCCTCCCCCCCTTCTCCTCCCTCCCCTCTTCTACCTCTCCTCTCCTCCCCTTCACTACCTCTCTTCTCCTCCCTCCCCTCCCCTCCCCTCTTCTACCTCTCCTCCCCTCCCCTCTTCTACCTCTCCTCTCCTCTCCTCCCTCCCCTCCACTACCCCCCCCCCTCTCCTCCCCTCCCCTCCACTACCTCTCCTCCCCTCCCCTCCACTACCTCTCCTCTCCTCCCTCCCCTCCTCTACCTCCCCTCCCCTCCACTACCTCTCCTCTCCTCTCCTCCCCTCTTCTACCTCTCCTCTCCTCCCCTCCACTACCTCTCCTCCCTCCCCTCCACTACCTCTCCTCTTCCCCCCCCTCCACTACCTCTCCTCTCCTCCCTCCCCTCCACTACCTCTCCTCTCCTCCCTCCCCTCCACTACCTCTCCTCTCCTCCCTCCTCTCCTCCACCTCTCCTCTCCTCCCCTCCACTACCTCTCCTCCCCTCCCCTCCCCTCCACTACCTCTCCTCTCCTCCCTCCCCTCCGCTACCTCTCCTCCCCTCCCCTCCACTACCTCTCCTCCCCTCCACTACCTCTCCTCTCCTCCCTCCTCTCCTCTACCTCTCCTCTCCTCCCCTCCCCTCCCCTCCACTACCTCTCCTCTCCTCCCTCCCCTCCGCTACCTCTCCTCCCCTCCACTACCTCTCCTCTCTTCCCCTCCACTACCTCTCCTCTCCTCCCTCCCCTCCACTACCTCTCCTCCCCTCCCCTCCACTACCTCTCCTCTCCTCCCTCCCCTCCCCTACCCTCCCCTCCCCTCCACTACCTCTCCTCTCCTCCCCTCCCCTCCACTACCTCTCCTCTCCTCCCTCCCCTCCCCTCCCCTCTTCTACCTCTCCTCCCCTCACATCCACTACCTCTCCTCTCCTCCCTCCCCTCTTCTACCTCTCCTCCCCTCCCCTCTTCTACCTCTCCTCTCCTCCCCTCCACTACCTCTCCTCTCCTCCCTCCCCTCCACTACCTCCCCTCCCCTCCCCCCTCTCCTCCCTCCCCTCTTCTACCTCTCCTCTCCTCCCCTCTTCTACCTCTCCTCTCCTCTCCTCCCCTCCACTACCTCTCCTCTCCTCCCTCTTCTACCTCTCCTCCCCTCCCCTCTTCTACCTCTCCACCCCTCCACTACCTCTCCTCTCCTCCCTCCCCTCCACTACCTCCCCTCCCCCCTCTCCTCCCCTCCCCTCCACTACCTCCCCTCCCCCCCTCCTCCCCTCCCCTCCACTACCTCTCCTCCCCTCCACTACCTCTCCTCTCCTCCCTCCCGTCCGCTACCTCTCCTTGTGTTCCTCATTCACAGAGAAGCGTGCCTCGTCTCCGCCCTTGTCACGTTCCCCTCGTCGCCATGGTGACGTGACAAAGCGGCACAGGCTTGTTCTTAATTGAGTGGCGAGGAGGAGGAAACTGCATGTGAATGGCACAAGACACACACACACACACACACACATACACACACACACACACACACACACACACACACACACACACACACACACACACACACACACACACACACACACACACACACACACACACACACACACACACACACACTAACACCACAGCTTCTATTTATATCCTACCAACTGGCTACGTTTCGCTCTGGGGAGGAGGGGTCTTAGTATGTTGTCGTAGAGACGACTGACTACCTTGACTACCACCAACCCACTACCAGACAGACGAGATGCATTAATATGGTTTTATGTTTTTTTCCCCTGGTCCCTCAGATTCACTCCCCAGTCACCATTCAGCCTTAAAGGAAGAAGGGTGTGAATCAGACAGACAGACAGACAGACAGACAGACAGACAGACAGACAGATAGATAGACAGATAGACAGACAGACCACAGCTTCTATATTTAGACCATCTATCTATGGTCTTCCACTGCCATAGAGACAGGGACTACCTTGACTACCACCAGCCAATAGAGACAGGGACTACCTTGACTACCACCAGCCAATAGAGACAGGGACTACCTTGACTACCACCAGCCAATAGAGACAGGGACTACCTTGACTACCACCAGCCAATAGAAACAGGGACTACCTTGACTACCACCAGCCAATAGAGACAGGGACTACCTTGACTACCACCAGCCAATAGAGACAGGGACTACCTTGACTACCACCAGCCAATAGAGACAGGGACTACCTTGACTACCACCAGCCAATAGAGACTGGGACTACCATGACTACCACCAGCCAATAGAGATGAAAGAGATGATTCACTGTTTTCCTCTCTTGTTCCTCTCCACCACTCCACCAGGTTTTCCTCTAGAATTTTGCCTGCGCTCATAGCTGTATTCCGTTTATCTTTACCCTAAATATCTCCCTAGTCCACGATTACAAGCATACCCATAACATGATGCAGCCATCATCATGCTTGAAAATATGAAGAATATTTGTATTCTATACAGGCATCCTTTATTTCACTCTGTCATTTAAGTTCGTATTGTGGACAAACTACAATGTTGTTAATCCATCCTCAGTTTTCTCCTATCACAGCAATTGAACTCTGTAAATGTTTTAAAGTCACCATTGGCTTCATGATGAAATCCCTGAATAGTTTCCTTCCTTTCCGGAAACTAAGTTTTGAAGGATGCCTGTATCTTTGTAGTGACTGGGTGTATTGATACACTATCCAAAGCCTAATTAATAAATTCACCATGTTCACAAGAACATCCCTGCCAAACCCTCCCCTAACGCGGACGACGCTGGGCCAAACCCTCCCCTAACGCGGACGACGCTGGGCCAAACCCTCCCCTAACGCGGACGACGCTTGGTCAAACCCTCCCCTAACCCGGACGACGCTGGGCCAAACCCTCCCTTAACCCGGACGACGCTGGGCCAAACCCTCCCCTAACCTGGACGACGCTGGGCCAAACCCTCCACTAACGCGGACGACTCTGGGCCAAACCCTCCCCTAACCCGGACGATGCTGGGCTAAACCATCCCCTAACCTGGATGATGCTGGGCTAAACCCTCCCCTAACCCGGATGATGCTGGGCTAAACCCTCCCCTAACCCGGATGACACTGGGCCAATTGTGCGCTGCCCCATGGGTCTCCCGGTCACGGCCGGCTGCGACAGAGCCTGGACTCAAACCAGGATCTCTAGTGGCACAGCTAGCACTGCGATGCCGTGCCCTAGACCACTGTGCCACTCGAGAGGCCCTTTTAATTTTTTAAAATTCATTTTTAAAATGTTCTACAAAAGAAAATCCACTTTGATGCTATGGGGTATTGTGTGTAGATCAGCGACACAAAATCTCAGTGTAATACTTAAAATTCAGGCAGTAACAACAGAATGTGGAAAAAGTAAAGCGCCCTACAGAAGGCTCTGTAGGGCGCTGGCCAAAAGTGGTGCCCTATATACAGTAGGGAACGGGCTGTCATTTCAGATGGTGCCATATATACAGTAGGGAACGGGCTGCCATTTCAGATGGTGCCCTATATACAGTAGGGAACGGGCTGCCATTTCAGATGGAGCCCTATATACAGTAGAGTCTCTGTCCTCCTGTAATCAGGCTACTTGGGGAGTCTCTGTCCTCCTGACTCTGGTTAATCAGGCTACCTGGGGAGTCTCTGTCCTCCTGTAATCAAGCTACCTGGGGAGTCTCTGTCCTCCTGACTCTGGTTAATCAGGCTACCTGGGGAGTCTCTGTCCTCCTGTAATCAGGTTACCTGGGGAGTCTCAGTCCTCCTGATGTTGGTTAATCAGGTTACCTGGGGAGTCTCTGTCCTCCTGACTCTGGTTAATCAGGCTACCTGGGGAGTCTCTGTCCTCCTGTAATCAAGCTACCTGGGGAGTCTCTGTCCTCCTGACTCTGGTTAATCAGGCTACCTGAAGAGTCTCTGTCCTCCTGTAATCAGGCTACCTGGGGAGTCTCTGTCCTCCTGACTCTGGTTAATCAGGCTACCTGGGGAGTCTCTGTCCTCCTGTAATCAGGTTACCTGGGGAGTCTCAGTCCTCCTGATGTTGGTTAATCAGGCTACCTGGGGAGTCTCTGTCCTTCTGACGTTGGTTAATCAGGCTACCTGGGGAGTCTCTGTCCTCCTGTAATCAAGCTACCTGGGGAGTCTCAGTCCTCCTGACTCTGGTTAATCAGGCTATCAGTGACATTAACCAGGGTTAATCAGGGAACTTTCTCTACAGCAGGACCGCGAACCTTGACACTCAGATTTACGTCCTTAAGTCCTCCTGGGATAAAAGGTGTGTGAAGGTGGTTAGGTGGGTAAAGGAGAGGATGAGGGGTGTTGTTGAACATCACTTTACTGAATGGGAAATAGTTACAACAAACTCTTCCCCTCCAGCCATCAGCAACCAGACTGACAGCTCAGCAGAGTGGAAATGGGCTCCTTGTTTGCTGATACAGAAGTCTACATGCTCCATTGGTCCTGTCCTATCATCAACTACAGACCACACACACTAGTGATTGCTAGAGAAACAGGATTAGGACACAATCAAATATAACACATTTTTCCTGCTTGTCTGACCAATATGGTCTGGTGTTGTTTAGGTGCTCTGTGAGGTCTCTCTCTGTGTGTGTGTGTGTGTGTGTGTGTGTGTGTGTGTGTGTGTGTGTGTGTGTGTGTGTGTGTGTGTGTGTGTGTGTGTTGGGAGATGTTTTGTGTGTGTGTGGTTTGCTCTTTGTTTGTGTGTGTTTACAGCTTGTCAAAGCCCCTGGGCTCTGCAGTAAACAGGAATGGATAGTTGCTCCTTTTAGTTTTGAGACAATAAAAAAGGCAACGTCTCTAAGGGGATTCAAAGGGCTCTCAGCCCTGAAAACTTTGAGCCGATAACAGAGCCAGAAAAATACTCCCGGTTGCAATGGAAACAGTAGAGATAACAGAGCCAAAATGACGCCCAGTTGCACTAGAAACAGTCGAGATAACAGAGCCAAAATGAACCCCAGTTGCACTGGAAACAGTGGAGATAGCAGAGCCAAAATGACTCCCAGTTGCACTGGAAACAGTGGAGATAACAGAGCCAATATGACTCCCAGTTGCACTGGAAACAGTAGAGATAACAGAGCCAAAATGACTCCCAGTTGCACTGGAAACAGTAGAGATAACAGAGCCAAAATGACTCCCAGTTGCACTGGAAACAGTAGAGATAACAGAGCCAAAATGACTCCCAGTTGCACTGGAAACAGTAGAGATAACAGAGCCAATATGACTCCCAGTTGCACTGGAAACAGTAGAGATAACAGAGCCAAAATGAACCCCAGTTGCACTGGAAACAGTGGAGATAGCAGAGCCAAAATGACTCCCAGTTGCACTGGAAACAGTGGAGATAACAGAGCCAATATGACTCCCAGTTGCACTGGAAACAGTAGAGATAACAGAGCCAAAATGACTCACAGTTGCACTGGAAACAGTAGAGATAACCGAGCCAAAATGACTCCCAGTTGCACTG
>NW_027258071.1:0-2500 GCF_045791955.1 Oncorhynchus clarkii lewisi | reverse complement strand
CTGAGACTATCACAGTGCAGGTGCATTTATACGGAGACTTGATTACACACATGTGGATTGTATTTATCATCATTAGTCATTTAGGTCAACATTGGATCATTCAGAGATCCTCACTGAACTTCTGGAGAGAGTTTGCTGCACTGAAAGTAAAAGGGCTGAATAATTTTGCACGCCCAATTTTTCAGTTTTTAATTTGTTAAAAAAGTTTGAAATATCCAATAAATGTCGTTCCCCTTCATGATTGTGTCCCACTTGTTGTTGATTCTTCACAAAAAAATACAGTTTTATATCTTTTTGTTTGAAGCCTGAAATGTGGCAAAAGGTCGCAAAGTTCAAGGGGGCCGAATACTTTCGCAAGGCACTGTATATTAGCATAATTCATTCCAGAACCTTTTAAATGATGTATTTAATGTTCCTGCTCTGATTGGACAGTGTATTATAGCTGGAGTATTACCATGGAGGAGGACTGCTAACTAGATGGAGGTTTTATCTACATTACCTCCATTTAAATAGCTTCTGGATGCATTGCTTTCATATGTGGAAGGCCATGTTCATTTCTCATAGCAGGGTCTCATTGCTCTCACAGTGACAATTGCCATTGAGTGAATGTGTGTGTGTGTGCGCGCGCACGTGTGTGTGTGCACGCGTGCGGTTGTGTATGTGTGTGTGTGCACGTGCGTGTGTGTGGTGTATGTATGTGTGTGTGTGCGTGTGTGTTGTGTATGTATATGTGCGTGTGCGTGTGTGTGTGTGCACGCGTGCGTGTGTGTTGTGTATGTATGTATGTGTGTGTGTGTGCGTGCGTGCGTGTGTGTTGTGTATGTATGTGTGTGTGCGCGCGTGCGTGGGTGTGTGTGTGTTGTGTATGCATGTGTGTGTGTTGTGTATATATGTATGTATGTGTGTGTGTGTTCGCTATTTGTATGTCATATTGATGCGTGTCCATGTAGTCATCATGAATCCGTGACCCCTCTACACCGAGCTCTCACCCGTTCCTTAGAGAGATGACGGAGAACAAGAGGAGGACGGTGATGGACGAGAGGTCAGGGGTTTAATTGGGGCCCAGCAGTCATGTCATTTATTTTGTATTGTTGTTTCTCAGTCAGACAAAACAACGGATAACTGAATTCAACCCCAGGTCTTAGTCACCACCATATAAGGAGTGAGATTAGAATGGAAGAGAGATGAGAGAATAAAGCAGAACATGATTCTGGTCCCAAAGGGGTTTCCTTCAAACCAACCACGAATCGTTGTCAGCAGGACTACGACTACAATGTAGTGGAAGAGACATGTCTGTTATTAATGGACCAATTAGTTGATGGGGGACATCTTCCATTTCGACTGCTCCTCGAGTCGATCCTAGGTCACTCTGAGTTATTTTCCTACGGACAGACCTTCATGTCCATTGTGAGCACAGAAAGTTCCTGCCCAAAGCCTTCTCCGTGTCATGGGCCCCGTTAGTGATGAAACGCTGAAACACAGGTGAGAAAACAGAATCACACCTCTGCTCCTGGCCCTGTTGTCTGATTGACTGGTTGTCCTGTTGGCCTCGGGGAGAAAAGGAAGGTGGGGATGTGTCTGACATGAGAGAGTGGAGAGAGAGTGGAGAGTGGCGAGAGACAGTTAGATTGGAGAGTGGCGAGAGAGAGTTAGAGACAGAGTACAGAGTGGAGCGAGAATACAGAGAGAGAAAGACTTTTTACTGAACTCAGATTGGCTTTGATTGGCCCCCTTGGGATCATGTGATCAGTGCTTATCTCTTATTTTTCTATGTCCTTCCTTCTCTCCTCTGTCACTCCCTCTCTAGTACCTGCCCAGCAGTCACACTCCTATGTCCTTCCTCTTCACTCCCTCACTAGTACCTGCCCAGCGGTCACACTCCTATGTTCCTTCTCTCCTCCTTCACTCCCTCACTAGTACCTGCCCAGCGGTCCTTCCTCTCCTCTTCTCCTCCCTCTCTGTCCTCATCCTCTCACCGGATAATTGGTTTATTTTTATTTTACCTTTATTTAACTTGGCAAGTCAGTTAAGAACAAATTCTTATTGTCAATGATGGCCTAGAAACAGTGGGTTAACTGCCTTGTTCAGGGCCAACTTCACCTGTATGAAACAGAGATAGAGAGGGATAGAGACACACACAGGAGGGGAGACTGGTTAACAGACACACACATGATGACAGACTGGTAAACAGACACACACAGGAGGACAGACTGGTAAACAGACACACACAGGGGGACAGACTGGTAAACAGATACACACACAGGAGGACAGACTGGTAAACAGACACACACACAGGAGGACAGACTGGTGAACAGACACACACACAGGAGGACAGACTGGTTAACAGACACACACACAGGAGGAGAGACTGGTTAACAGACACACACACAGGAGGACAGACTGGTAAACAGACACACACACATTAGGACAGACTGGTAAACAGACACACACACAGGACGACAGACTGGTAAACAGACACACACAGGAGGACAGACTGGTA